>NC_041705.1:2478554-2543554 GCF_900097015.1 Plasmodium sp. gorilla clade G2
AATATGATAAATCATTATCATATTATAAAATCACTTGTAGAGATAATGGTAAAGGAAGTAAAATAAAAGATTTAGAAAAATTTTCTGAAATATTTTTAACGTCAAAAGATAAATGTTCAACCAGTGGTAAATTCGGTATAGGATTAAAAAGTATATTATTATATTCATTTAAAACAGCCTATGGTTTTTTACATATAAAAGTAAAAGTAGAAGAAAACAAAATATGGGATTTCATGTTAGTTATGGATAAAAATTTAAATCATACTTTCATACAAAATTTTAAAGAATATATAGATACAAATTGGAATTGGTCTGTAGAAATATCATTAATTTTAAAAATAAATAATAAGTTTATAAATGATCAAAGAATATATACATATATTAAATTAGTATTATTATGGAAGAGAGATATTAACATAAAGTGTATAATAAATAAAATGGATGAATTTAAATATATATATGAAGAACATATTAATGACGATGAATTCATTTTATTACATTCTATTCTTAATTATGATTGTAAAAATATAACATTTCAAAAAGAAACTCTTGCATCATTTAATTTTAAGGTATGTATATATATAAATGTTATTTCGTCAAATCATTTTATAGCAAATCCCACTATAGGTAATGTCTTCTTAATTCGCTATGTAAATTCGATGCCTCTTTTTGGAAATAGTGGCAATGACTGTTCTATAGTTAAAGATTTTAAGTACGTCTTCAAAACAAGCTACTATTCCAAAAAAAATAAAAAAATAAAAAATAAACAAATATATATATATATATATATAAATATTTATATTTATGTCGTATTAATATCTTTTGTAGAAATTTCTTAAGACTGTATGGTCCCCAATATGGAATGGATCTCCTCACAGTAATAAGTCTTTACACGATTTATATAAAATGAATATATATATATATATATATATATATATATATATATATTTATATTTATTTATTTATGTACATATTCCTTTTTATGACTCAGTTGGACAACATTAACCAATTGGAGTTAAATGATACGAATGATTCGGAACATATGAATTATCTAAAAAATGTAATAAAAATAAAGTGTCACAATATATGTTTTGCTTATTCAAATATTAATTTTTAATACAACTTGAATGTTAGGCATTTGAAACTTTTTACGTGAAAAAATCAGAGATTTGCAAATGGAATGTGATCATAGTAGTAAGTCAAATGTTAATATATACATATATATATATATATATATATATATATGTATTTTATTATTATTTTTTTTATAGGGTATTGATATTAGGGGATGTGATATATCGTATGCAAACTTAAACAAGAATTGTATAAAAGTAATATCTTTCTTTTTCTATCTCGCTCTTATATATATATATTTTCTATCAAATGTAAACTCTTATAATATAATGTTCAAATATTTATTTCATATATTTAACATTTATAGGAAGGAGAATATTTATCTAACATAATAAAAAAGTGTTTGTCAAATTTGTTTACTAGGGTGAAAGAAGAATATCCTGACGAATTCGAAAGTATATCGGATTATCATGTAAATAAATAAAAATATCTATACATATATATATATATATATATATATATATTTATGTGTGTGTAATATCTTTAAAGTAATACATATAAAAATTCATATATTTCTGATATTAGATAAGGCAAGCATTAGACATTTATGGTGTGCAGTTAGCATCTTCTCTAAGTAAAATAATTTTAAATGGACGTGACGAATTCAAAAATAAAATATTTTTTCTCTTGAACGAAAAGAAAAAAAAGGACCACGTCTCCATTGTAACAGCTGGAGAAAATAATGTTGATAATACAAATCAAATCAACGAGAATGAACTGACAGATGAGATTTATCACCACATAAGGTAAATAAATATAAGATATACATTATGTATATTATGTATGTTTCTATATTTTATTTTTCTTCATATATTAATTCTTATCTTTTTATTACTATTTTTTTTTTTAAATAAATTTTAATTATCTCAAATTTAAATTTTTTAAAACAATACTGAAATATACCATATTATTTATAAAAAAAAAAAAAAATAAAATAAATTAAAATAAAATAAAATAAATAAATATATATATATATATTATATTATGCTTGGTTAAAATAAAAGACTTACATATTAAAAATAAAAAATAGATACGTAAATATTAAAAAAATAAAAAATGAAACATATTTACTCACACATATATACAATGATATGTATATATTATGTGAACATATTTTTGTAGGGAAAAGGTGTTAAGTGATGAAAAAGCGTATGAACATGTGGAAATGAAAAATAATTCATCTGATAAATCAAATGAGTCAGATGAAGATGATGATGAGGAGGAAGAAAATGAATGTGAAGGTGATGGTGAATGTGAAGAAGAAGAACGAATGATAAATGAAATAAATGATATTATGTAATAAGATATAAATTATAAAAAATAAAACTTAATAGACAAAAAATTAAAATAATACGTAAAAATAAAAATAAAAAAAAAAAAAAAACAGTAAAAGTAACAGAAATAGAAACACTTAAATAGTTTCATTTATTGTAATAATAATAAAGACTTATAAAATAATAAATGTCTTCATATATTGTCAAAATTTACCAAAATATTCCATAAGATATGCTTATACATAAATATTGTGATAAATATAAAATAATGTATAATTTTACGCTTCCTTATAAATAAACTTATAATTCCATCATGTAGTAATAATAACATAAGAATTTAATTTTTGTAAAAATGTTTTTATTATATAATTATTATGATGACATTTTTATAATATTTATGATAATTACTTTTATAATATTTACGAGAATACGTTTACAACATTTATGATAATACTTTTATAATAATTGATTCAATTTTTTTTTTTTTTTTTTTTATTTAATAATTATTTATTCAATATCTGCATTGGTTGTTGATAAGGATGCATTCATTATATTTAAATTATTTAATCTTCTTTTAGTTATAACTGAAATGTATACAATTGCAATTACTCCAATGAGAAATCCGACAAAGAGAATTATCAAATTCGTCCAATGGTTTTCTAATTCTACAAATATGAAAAAAAATAAAACATAATATAATATAAATATGATATGAATATATTATATATATATAATATATTAGCTAAAATGATACATATAAACATTTTCAAAAAAGAAAAAAAAAAAGAAAAAAAAAAAAAAATAAAAAAAAAAAAAAAATAGCTAGCCAACTAATTTGGCTATTTTACATGAACAGTGTAAAAATAATTACCTGACAAATTGGAAATATCCTGCAAGAGCACACCAATATATACAAATAAAAATATGCCTATAAACAAAAAAATAAAAATGAAAATAAAAATAAAAGGTAATTTTTTAGTTATGGACAATATTGTATGTGTAAATAAAAAATATTTAACACACACATATATATATATATATATATATATATATATATTTATATTTGTGTTTATATTTATGATATGTTTATGTATTTTTCTTACTGGGTAAGGCTGATATAGATCCAATGGCAAAATGCTTATACTTTAAAGATGTGACTCCCAATATATAACTAACAACAGATGCTGGTAGTATAGGGGAGAGACGAATTAGTAATACAAAGGAAAGTCCATTTGTATTAATGGCTTGATTAAAGGCCATATATATTGGATATCCCATTAATTTTTTATATATATAATTATGAATTAAATATCTTGAAATAAAAAAGCATAAAGACATTCCTAACACATAACCTACAGCTACTGAAAAGACTGCAACAAAAATACCAAGAGCTTTTCCATAAACTCCTGAGAAAATTAATCCTGAGCCCACACACATAATTTCTACTGACATAAATAAAGGTGATAAAAATGTAAACAATAATATAAATAAGAGTATACTCCATGAGCCTTGTTTTCCTACCCATTCGATAACAATATGTATAATGTTTAAAAAATTTTTAAATCTTGTAAAAAGAAAAACTACTAAAATAAAAAATAAAATAGCAAGTACAATTTTGCCTGCTATTACCATTTTTGACCTTGTACTATTACGTCGAGATGATATAAAATCTTCAGACTCAATAAGTATTCTGTTCTCTAAATTTTTATCATTATTATATTTATTTTCGAAATCATAATGTGTTTCTAAACACTCATCATTACTATCATAATTAATATTTATATGGTCATATTCATTTGCATTGTTCATTTGTTGATGTAATGGTACTTTATTTATTAATTTAATTTTCTCCATATTTGTTTTATTCTTTTTATTTTTTTTCATATATTGAAAGTTACTTGGATTATTTGACAAGTAGTCATTATAATTATTATTATTATTATAAATATTATTATTATCATCATGTTTTACACTTGTATCGTAATTATAATTTATCCCTGAGTTATACTTTTGGTTTAATAGTTCTGTTTCTTTCTCATTTGGATTAAATATAGTATCATAGTCTTTAGGTAGGTACTCGTATTTTTTCTTCTTATGATTCTCTATATTCGCCATATTTATATGATCATATAATGTTTTTACAACCTTTATCTTTAATATATGTAAAAATATATATATATTATATAATATACGGAAAATTTTCGCGTTAATTATATAACTTGTGTGAGAATAAATATCATAAATAAAATGAAAACAATATTGACTCTTGAAAAAAGCGAATTTTTTTTTTCTCTCTTTTTCTTTCTTTCTCTCTCTTTTTTTTTTTTTTTTTTTTTTTTTTGAATAAATATGATTAAATATGATATTAATTTGGTAAGGTTATTCTTGGTGTATTTTTCTTATTTATTAATAACTCATATATTACATTTATTTGTATTGTTTTTGTATTATTTAATTGTATTTATTTATTTTATTTTGCCTCACCTTGAATAAATTATATGATACTTTTTTATATAACTATATATCAATATATATATATATATATTATATATCATAAAAAATGTATTACATATGATACTTAAATTTTTTTTTATTATTTCACTTTTTTTGGAGGGTTCTATGGGGAGAACATAAAAAAATATAAACACATGAAAAAAAAAAAAAAAAAAAGACTTCAATATAAATAAATACACATATATATATATATATATATATATATATATATTTAATAAGGTATGAATGAATATTTTGTCTAAATTAAAACATCTATTTTCTTCTATTAACTAAATATATATATTTTTTTCTTTTCTTTTTTCTTGTGTGTGAAAATATTATACATTTAAACAATATATATGTATATATATATTTATATATTATTTGCTTTTTTTACACATATATTAAAAAAAAAGAAGAAAAAAAGACTTTTAATATATATTTTTACATATACATGCTTATATATATGTGGGACAAAAAAAAGAAAAAGAAAAAAATGATTTAATGGAGAAAATTATATATACACAACAAATATATATATATATATAATATATATATATTAAATATATTATGTATTATTTTATATTTAATATTCATATGAATATATTCACATTTGAACATATTCATATATATAATAATAACATAACTACCCAGAAATTTTATAAAAAATAAACAAATTACATTTTTCTTTATTTACAAAAAAAAAATAAAATAAATAAGTGATATTAAATCTTATATATAATATATTGAATATAAATGCAGAAACAGAACAGAAAAAAAAAAAAAAAAAAAAAAAAATTATAAAACATAATATTACATATATTTTATAAAATATATATATAAATAATATATATATATATTTTTCGTTATTTAAAAAAATAATAAAAATGAAATTATTCCAATGATATAATATATTATATTATAAATATATTTTGTATATATACGTATACATTTATTTGAGTATATTTCATTTTTTCTTCTCTTCCTGTGGTTATAAAATGAATTTAAAAAATAATATTTTTTACATAATTTAATCTTACAGAAAAAAAAAAAAAAAAAAAGATGAAAATAGGTCTTTTTTATTTTATTTTTTTAACTGTTATATATTTTTTTTTTTAGTTATAAATAAATATTATATATAATATATATATATTCATATACAATTATAATATATTACATTTATATTATTATATATAATATAATTAGTTATATAATACAATATATACAACACAAAATATTATAAATAATATATTATATATATAATATGTATATTATAAAGTATAAATATAAATTTAAATATAATTATATTATTAATATATATTATAATATATTTTTATGTACAATTTTTTTTTTTTTTTTTTTAAATAGTAACAGCACTTGGTGGTATATATATTATATATATATATAAATATTTATACAATTTTATTTTATAGTCAAAAAATTATTTTTGTCGTAATTTAATTTTTTTCTCCTTTAATTTTTTTATACATGGTGATTTATAGATTGGTAATATATAATATTCAGATATAATATATATAATATATATATATATATATATATATATATATAATATTATAATTAAATATAAAAATTTCTATATATAAAATAATAAATATATATTTATATTTTTATATATTTATTTTATATGCATTTATATAGAACTTTTTTTTTTCCACGTTTTTTAGAACATGGTATAATATATTATATATATATTATATATGTATAATTTTGAAATATTATATTTATAATATTACCATTAAAAAAAAAAAAAAAAAAAGAAAAAAACGTATTCTCTTTCTCTGTAAATATAAAAATATGTACATTTGTGAGAGAAAGAAAACATTTTAAAAACATTTTATGAACAAGAAGAAAATTATAAATTGAAATTCATAGTTTATATATAGATATATATATATGATTACATTTTTCTATGACATTTTTAAAACAAAATGAAAATGTAAATTTTTTTTATTATTAAATAATTCATAATAAAAATAAAAAGGAAAAAAAGCATATGAGTCTACATATTTTATATAGATTTATATATATGTAATTTTTCCATTTTTATAATATATTCTTTATTATATATATTTTATATTTGTGTGTTCTTTTTAATTTTCTTTTTGTTGTTTTATTTATATATGTATGGGTTGTGTTAGGATAATTAGAAAAAAAAAAATAAAGATTTAAATAATTTAAAAGAAAATAGATCAAAAAAAAAAAAAAAAAAAAAAAAGGAAAAAGAAAAATCATAATGAAATGGAAGAAAAATATTACATTTAAAAATAATAACAGATATATTTTTTGTTGTATTATTCTTTTTTTTTTTTTATATATACCTAATGCACAGAGGTTACATTTTAATAATTTAAATATATTACTATTCTTGATTCTTTTTTCTTTTTTTTTTTATTGATTAATTTATAATTATACAAAATTTTTTATTTCACCGTAAATCATAATAATTCATTTTTATATGTTTTATAATAACATATTATGTGGATTATATTGAGTATAAGTTATTTATTTATTTATTTATTTATTTATTTATTTATTTATTTATTTATTTATTTATTTATTTATTTATTTATTTCATTGTTACTATTATTACATAATATTATTTATTAAAGGAAAAAAGATTATAATATATATATATATGTAATACATATATAATATATATATATTTTTTTTTGATATAAATATGTATATATTTTATGTATATTAAATTTTTTTTAAATAGCCTTTATCTAAATTTTTGATTTAAGCATAAGGCCTTAAAATGATTTATTTTTATTAAATCTAAAAATGAATAGAATATATATATATATATATATATATATATATTTAAAATATCATTTTATTAAGTTAAAATAAGTATTATATACACTTCCATATTAAATAATATATTTATATCCTCTCATTTTTATGTTGATCTATAGTTTTTTAATTTAAAATATATATTTTTTTTTTTTTTTGTATACCACGATTAATTATATATATTAAATTTAAATGTTTGTTTTGTGTTACACATAAGTAAAATATATATATATATATATATATATATATATATATATGTTTATGTTTTAATATGATGATAATTTTGTATTATCATGTTTTATATTTGTTTATTTAAAAATATAATGAGATTTTAAATATGTGTAATCCGTTCATATTAATATAGTGGACCTCCATTTAAAATTTCATTTGAGAAATAATTTATAAGGTAGTGTTTAATTTTTTTTTTTTTGTCTTTTTTTTTTTTTTTTTTTTTTTTTTTTTCCCTTTTAATTTTTAAAAAAAATAAAATTTTTTCATATATGTCGTAATGAATAATATGAAAGCATTTGTAAATAAGGTAAAAAATAAAATTGTGAAAGGAAATGATAAAAAAATAAATATGTAAAAAAAATATATATAAATAAATATATATATATATATATATATATATATAGTATGTATTAATGTGGTTTTATTTTTATTTTTATTTTTATTTTTTACCCCTTTTTTTTTTTTTTTTTTTTTAGATACAATTTCGCAAATCGAGCGAAAATTTAAAAGAAGACGATGAGTTTTTTCTGGAGAGAAAACAATTAAACTCTCTTCATAGTTATTTTTCTCATTCTTTATTATATTTAGAAAGATTAGAAGATGCAATAAAAAATATAAATATAATGATAAGTGATTTAAATAGAAGTTTAATGTTATTCTTTGAACAAGAAGTACATTTGGATATAGTAAAACATGTTTCTTATATATTAGATTCTTTTAGTGATGTAAGAGAAAAGACAACTAGCCGAATTGCAAAATCAAGAGTGCTAGTTAATAATACATTAGATAAAATAAAGAAATTACAAACATTATGTATAAAAAAAAAAAATTTAGGTGCATCCATTGATCATTATGAAAAAAAAATTAGAAAGTTACAAATGGTTCCTTCACCTAATCAAAAACATCTTGATAAAATTATTAGAAATCAGCATAAATTAAATATTGTAAAAACTGATTTTCTACAACATCATGAATTTATAAAAAAGGGATTTGATATTGTTCTTGAAAATAAGACGAACAAAGTTTTGTTCGACGCGAGGAAGGTACGAGTAGTATAAGAATATATATATATATATATATATATATGTATATATATATTTATTTGTTTATTTGTTTGTTTAGGATTTGGAGCTTCTTCTAAGTTATTTTTCTTTGATGAATTCTGTATCCCTTAAGTTGAAGGACCCCTTAAAGGAACTAGTAATAACAAAAAAAAAAAAAAAAAAAAAAAAAAAAAATATTATGTTATTATGAATTTATATAAATAAATAAATACATAAATACATACGTACATATATATATATATGTGTGTTCATTTTAGAAATTCAAATATCAGGATGTCAAATCTGACAAGTTTCCTGTTGAATATAACTTTTTTTTGGAAGAAGAAGATAGGATGAATATTTTTGCCGATCCGAAAAAGTTTGAATATCGAAATCCATTTCCTCAAGAAATCCCACGTATAGAAAATAAAAGTTATAAACATTCAACTAGCGAAAATAATACAGCTACACAAGAACAAACAAATGAGAAAAGAGAAAATGGTTTTTTTAAAATAAAATCTCTTTTAGGAGTTAATGATAAATCTGTTCAAAAAGTTAAAAGTTTATCATCCCCTAATATTACACCTATATTCCCCCAATGATAATTAAAAAAAAAATATATATATATATATATATATATATTATATGTTTGGATATATATATTTTTTATGTTTGTTTAATAAATTTTAAGTTTTAGTGTGGAAATATAGAGATATATATATGTATAGATATGTATGTATATTCATATATATATATATCCATATATATGTCCTTATTAATTCTTCATAATAAGATTATTGTGTGTGTCAGCATTTATATGGACATCACTTTATAACCTTCTTTTTACCTCCTCTATCTTTTATTATTTTAAAAAATATTGATTTGTTTTTTTATTTATAAAATATTATGACGTTTACAAATATGTATATATTATATTAATCATAATATATATATATAGTATGTATTATGTTAATATAAATGTTTTATAATAATATCATTTATTATTTTTATTTTTAATATTTTAAAATTATACCTACGTATATTTTATGTTATTTTTTTTTATATGAACAAAATATATATTTATTTCATCATTTCATCATATGTTATATTTATTTATATCACATTTTTCATATACTATTTTTAATTTTTTTTTAATTTTTTTCTTCTTTTTTTTTTAATTATTTGATTTGTTTATAATTTACAATTTATACACAGAATGAAAATATATTTCTAAACAGTAATATATATATATATGATAATCTCCATCATAATATGTTTATTAAATTTAATTGTTTTTACTACTGATAATATACAATAAAAGTGTACACATATATGATGCAAGATGATAAAAATAAAATATACATATATATGTATATATGTGTATACTTTTATATTTATTCGAAAAAAAAAAAAAAAAAAAAAAAAAAAAGAGAAATTTAAATTAAACTACAGTAAAAATGTGTTAAACATATATGTATAAATCAATATGCACATAATTTAAAAAAAAAGAAAATAATAAAAAAGGAACATACATATATTAATATATATATATATATATATATATATGTGTGCATATATTTATATTAGGTATCTTTTGTCCTTTTCAATATTTCTACATGTTCATTTTTTTTAATTTTTCTTTCTTTTGATATATTCAAATTTATAATAGTTCATTTGAGTTTCTTCTTTGGTCTTAATTGATTGGTTCTTCCACATTTTTTATTTCTGCAATTGGTAGCTCTTGGGTGTAATCTAGCATAACATTTTCTGCAGATTAATTTTTGGCAATTGTATTTTTGAGCTAGTTGTGCTAAGGATGGTTCTATGGCTCCTCCTCTTAATCTTAAGACCTGTGCAAAAATAAATATATATATATATATATTATAATGGATATATAAAGATTTTTCTTTTTCATATATATAATATTATGTAAATATATTTATACTTCCATTAGGGCTTATTTTTATAATTCTCATCAAAAGAGTATATAAATATTATATATATATATATATATATATATATATATTATATATATTTCAATATGTATTATATTTTTATTTGTTTATTTTACCAAGTGTAATGTAGATTCCTTTTGAATATTATAATCTGATAATGTTCTTCCATCTTCTAATTGTTTTCCAGCAAATATTAATCTTTGTTGGTCAGGTGGAATTCCTTCTTTATCTTGAATTTTTGCCTTCACATTCTCAATCGTATCAGATGGCTCAACATCAAGGGTAATTGTTTTTCCAGTTAATGTTTTTACAAAAATTTGCATTTTCTTAAAATAATAAAAAGAAGAAAAAAAAAAAAAAAATTAGATTCTACCTTTTTGTTTTTTTTAAAAAAGAAAATTTTCAAAAAATTTATCAATTTTCTTTTTTTTTTAAATATAATATAAAAGAAAATATAATAATATTTATTATAATATTTATGTTTTTTTTTTTTTTTTATTTTTTTTTTTTATTTTTTTACTTGCTTTTAATTTGTTTTTAAATTTTAAAATAAAAAAAAATAAAAATATATATGTATAAATATATAAATTGATTTTTTTTTTTTAAATATGCATTTATACTTTATTTAAAAAAAAAACTCTGTTAATATATATTTTTCGTAAATTTTTTTTCTTTTTGTAAAACGCGAAATATATAAAAGAATAAAAAATAAATAATAAAATATTTTATATATTAATTAAATATTTATATATATATAATATATATTATATATGTTATATAAATATAATAATTTTTGAGTACGTATATATATATAATATATATATATTTATAAATTTAATAACAATATAATAAACTTATTATATATAAAATAAATATACATAAAAATATTATAATATAGTATATTTTATTTTTTTATGGTACTGGTAAGCATAAAAAATAAAATATATGGAGAAAGTATTTTATTAATATATTTTAATATATATATAATATAATATATTTAATTATATTATATTATATTTATACTAAAAAAATATGTAATTATTATTTTAAATATATTATATATATATTATATATTTTAATTTATGCGTTTGCAAATGTACATATCTATCATTTTTAAATAACTTTAATCACCGCATGTATTTATTATATATATATTACATATATTATATATAATATAATTTATTTATAATACGAGATAATATAATATATATATTATATATATAATAATATATGTATATAATTATAACTATGCCTTTTTCTTCATAGGTATATTATTATTTATATTTTATATATTATATAATATATACATTTTTCTTTATATAAAAAAGAACTGTCCAATAAAAAATGTAATATATTCCATTTAATTCTTTTGAAAATAAAAAATTTATGCCTTGTTTTATAGAAATTCTTTAAATATTATTTTTTTATTTTTTTTCAAGTATAATATAAATAATAAGAACATATAATAAAATTTAAGCACATAAAAAAAAAAAAAAAAAATTAAACAATATAATGAAATAATATATATATATATATATTATAATTTATTCTCATATTATTTTAAACTTTTGAGAATAAAATATAAAATAATATTTCTATAGAAAATGTTGTTGATATTTAGGTATATATTATAAATATATGATATTACAACATTTAATATATGAATAATATAAAAGTAAAATAATGAAAAAATATGTTTATTTTTTAATTTGTTGATAATAAATATATATATATATATAATTATACATATGTATATACTAACTTATATCCAACAAGAAAAGGACCTGGTTAAAAAATTATTAGTTACCTTTATTGCAATAGATTTATTGTTATATTTTAATATAATATATATGTATGTATAATATTTATTATTTTAAATTTAAAAAAAAAGAAAAAATTAGAATATATATTAAATTCAAAAGTATATTTGTGTAAATTTATTTTTCAAATGTTACAGTATGTAAGTATATATAATATTTGAAAATACGGACTATTTTTAATGGTCATAAAATAAAGAAAAATTAAATAATGTTTATACGACATTATTTATAATTTATATTTTCTTTACATTTTCTAGTAATACACAATTAGAGTTGCTGTCCTTATTTAAATAAAAAAAGATTGTAGCAATTTGATTATTAAATTAATGAGTATATATATATATATATATATATATATATATATATATATATATATATATGTATGTATGTATGTACACTTTAATATTATTTATTATTTTTCAATATTTATAAAATGAGTTCATTGTCTCATACTCAAAATATGAATAGTGAAGAGTCACCTAATAATACTGAAGGTGAAAAGTTAGTAAAGTGTGCTACTTATATTAATAATGAAAAGGTTTATGAATGTTCATCTGGAATTTCATCAGTTGATAAAATTAACAACTTCAATAATGAAAGGGTAGATATATTTATGAATAATAATAATTTAACTGAGCATATAAAGAGTGTAATGGGTCACGTAAATGATTACTTTACCAAAAAAATAAATGAAGAAAAACAAAATTAATTATTTTTGAAATATATAGTTCTTCCTTTTTTTTAAAGAATTGATAGTTTTTTTTTTTTTTTTTTTTATGTTAATAAATGTATTTATTTGTTTTTTAATATATATATATATATTTCTTTTTTTTTATGTTAACATTTATTTGTTTATGTATTTACAAACTATCAATAGACACAATAAAATTATATTTTCTATTTTTTTTTTTTTTTCATTTAAATATATATGACTTCTAAAAAAAAATATATAACATAAATTTAAAAGAGAGGAAATTTTTATTTCTTTCACATTTAATTTATATATTATATATATATATATAATATATATTTCACAAATAAAATATATTTCCTTTTTTTAGTCATAATAATTTAAAATATTATGATGTGTAAAAAAAAAAAAAAAAAACATAAAAAAAATGCTCATAAAAAATTTTGGTTGTTCATAAAAGATTTTTTCGTTTTATATTTTGGCTGTAATTTTTGTACGTGAAGAAAAAAAAAAAAAAAAAAAAATTATGAACAGTTCAGAAAAAAAAACTATCATATATATTTATATAATTTTAATATATGTATAATATTTATTTGTTTCACCTTTTGAATAACGAACATTTTTTGTTCTATATGGTGCATGTTTATATTAGTATTTTGTAGAAACGTAAAAGGAGATATTAAACCAACTTACAAAAAAAAAATATATGATTAATTAAATGAAGGTAGACTATGGTTTTATATATATAATATACAATAGTTGGGTTACCACAAATGTGTTTCACATGAATTATATATAAATATATATATATATATATTTACATATTTATATTTTCCTTTTCAATTGTATATTTTAATTTTTGAAAACGAATTTATAAAGTGTAAATTTGGGTGTAAATGATTTATTGAATTATATTTATACATATAATATGTATATTAATTTTTTTTTTTTTTTTTTTTTTTTTTTTTAATTTTTTAGTTTTATATATATATAACATCAATTTATGTCTACATAATAAATTAAAATTATTTCTTTTGTTCAACATTATATAAAGAAAAAAAAATAAAATAATTAATTAAACATGAATTAATTAAATAAAAAATATATTATATATATATATATATATTATTTTTATAAATATTTTCTTTTTTAATAATCTTCTAAGTTATACGATGGAACGTAAGAAAGGAATGCCACTAATAAAAAGTGAGGATGAACTTTCAAAATGTATTGAAATATTAAGAGTAAAAAGACAAGAAATTCATGAGCAAATTATAAAGGTAATAAATTGTGTAAAAGCGTAACGTATAAATGCATAAGTGTATAAAAAGATTAATATATATATATATATATATATATATGTATTTTTTTTATTTTTATTTTTCATATTACATGAGGAAGAGGACAAAGAACGAATGCAGAAAGAGATTGCTATGCTAAATGATAAATTGCAAGAAGTTTGTCATAGTATAGCAAAAAAATTACAAACACGTTTAGAATATGATAGAACAATAAAAGAAACATCAGCTGCTTACACAAAAATAAGGGAATCAGCTAAATCATTATTACATATTTTAAAAAGAGAAGAAAGTCATCTTGGAAATAAATTATATAGTGGAACATCTGAAGATGATTTAAGATCCCTTAGAGAATTGAGAAATATACAAAATTGAAAGTAAAATATATGTAAAAAGAAATGCTAGGTATATAATAAAGGATATTATAGGAGGCAAAAATATGTCATAGCCCCTTTTATATGAATATTCAAAAATTCTTATATTATAACAATGTTTAAGATATATAAAAGTGCGCTCAAGAAAACGCACCCATAAAAATATTTATAAAATATATATTATATATGTTAAAAAAAATATATATATAATTAATATTACGTATGATTTTTTTGACAAGAGTAAGTATACTCTTGAATAATTTATACGTTCATTTTACAATGGTATAAAAAATTATATAAATATAAAAATATATATGTATATATGTATATATTTATTTATTTATTTTATTTTTTTTTTTTTTGTTAAAAAACCTGATATAGTGTGCATTATTTATGTACAAATATAAACCTCTATATTATTTTTTTATACAAAAATTAAAATAGTTTTTTTTTTTTTTTTATTTTCACAAACTTTTGAAGAATAATGAAAAATGTGGAAATACATTGTCTACGTATTTATCCTTTTATAATATAAATAGATATTAATGACTCTCACTATGAACATTTTTTTTTTTTTTTTTTTTTAATAAATAAAAAATTTTAAAGATGATTTTTTTGAACCGTAGGAAAAAATATAAAAAAATAAAATAAAATATATATATATTTATATATATATATATATATATAATATACTTGAATATATTTATATTAGTGAAAAATGAGAGAAAATTAAGAATTTTTAAAATATAAATTTATAAGGTGTATATATTTTTTCTTTTTTATCACAGTTCATATATATGTATAGCTTAATATATATATAATTTTTTTTGAGCAAGATGAGTAATGTAAATAAAGAAAAGAGATTACTACTTTTAATTACGCGTGTGAATATGTTGATAAATTTATTACAGACAAGATTAGCTTATCCATTAATATATCCATTTAATACTACAGCATTGAATAATGAGAAATCTTTGAATTTTTATTTGGAAAGGTTAAGAAAGGAAGGAAATTTTGATGAGCAAACATTTATGAAATCCTTAGGTTTTATTACCCCTTCGATTATATGCCTAACAAAATTAGTATATATTTTAAAGGCAGGTTATTCACTTTGTAATTACAAAGGAGTAAATAATAAAATGATATATATAGAAAGAAAGAATAAGAATAATAATATGAACCTGTTAAATGAACATGAGAAAAAATTACATTTATTGAAACCTCAAGTGTGGAGACTACTCAAACCGAATGACGAAATGAACACTAAACATTTAAAATGGAGGAAATGATAAAATGATAAATTAATATTTAATTAAACATATAAATGAATAATTAAAAGTGTTATTAAATTGTTCAGAAAATATAAAAAAAAAAAAAAAAATAATAAAATTTAATATATAATAAAATTATTAAATGTATAAAAAAATGAATAATATTAATATATGTTAACTGTAATAACTTTTTTATGTATCATGCATAAAATATATAAATATATAAATATATATATATATTATCATGTAGATAAGATTATCAAATTCTTAAATGATATTTAAAAAAATGTTTGTAAATTCTTTTAATTTTTACTTTATTTTATTTCATTTTATTTTTTTTTTATTTTATTTTTTTTGTATAAAATTCATTTTATGTCAACTCCTAATTTTTTGAAGATATCTTTAATATTATTGTGTCTCTCTAATATTTTTAGAAATTTCATTTTTATTCGTGGATCTCTTAACAAGAAAGGTTTATTAACAATTTTGCATACATCTAGATCATTTTTATGTCCATCTTCTGAAAATTCTTTCCATCCTAATAAGTTAAATTGATAACATGTACAATCTTCATATTGATTATTTTTATTTTGTGAATTTGATTCATTGTTTGTTTTTGTTTGTTGATTTGTTTCTATATTATTATATGTTTGATTGTTTTCATATGTATTTGTTTTATAACCTTGATCCTTATTAATATGATTATCCATATTATTATCATTATTATTGTTGTAGTTTTTTATATTATTATTTTCAGAGTTATATGAATAAATATTTCCATTTGTACTATCCACATTTTGATTCATCATATAATTTGAATTATTTTGATCATAATTATTATATTGATCTTCTCCTTCTTGAAAATTATCATCATCATCATCATAATAATTATAATTATTATTATAAACATCATCATAATTATCATATTCATTTTCTCCATCTTGATAATTATAGTAATTATCATCATTATCATCATAATTATTTTCATTTTTATTATAAATGTCTTCATTCTGATAAGTATTATTTAATCCATTTGATAAAGCTTTATTATTTACAATTTTTGAATTATCAAATTCGTTTGTCATAGAATTTGTTATGTTAAGATTTTCTTCATGAGTGCTATTTATATTATCATTTTTATTTTTATTTAATAATAAATAATTAGCTTCTTTTTGTTCATTTGTAATATTATTTGTTAAAACTTTTGTATTATTATTATTATTATGAACATCTGTTTTTTCTTCAACATTAACTGAAGAAGTATTATTTTGCATTATATTAGATGCTTCATAATCATCAACATGTTTTGAAGGTGCTCTTGATGATACTGTTTTTCTATTTCTAAATGGATCTTCAAATGTATTTTTATCTGACTTTTTATATTGTTTACCTTTTGTATTTATATTTTTTAAATTACTGAATTGTACTTTTTTCTTTTCCAGTTTTTGATTTTCTTCTATATCTTTTAAAACTTTTATATAATTATATAATAAATGATTTTCATCAATTTCTTTTGTTTTATTATCTTGACCTATATTAAATACAGTGAAACTTTTAATGTCTTCGTCATTTTCATTTAAATATATTTTGGATTGAATATCTGAAAAAAAATGAGAACAATAATCATATAATTTCTTATTTACTGATGGGATTATATTATTTGAATTAATATTTTTTATTGTTAATAAATAATTATTATCTAAATGTTGATGTGATTCATATCCTTTCATAATTTTATTTAATATATTTTTGGAAAAAAATACATCAACCATTTTATTATATAAGTATTTATTATTAATCATCAAATTTAAATTATTAAACATATTATGGAAGAAAAATAAATATCCCTTTTTATTATTATTACAACATATATTAAAAATATTATAATCATTATTTTTACAGTCATTATTACATATAAAAGTATCAACAGTTGTCTTTTCATTTTCTTCATTATTTATCTTATTAAGATTATTCACGTTTACATCATCATAAAAAATATCTTTGTTCATATCATTATCTGTATCAATATTTTCAATTTTCTTTTTTTTTTTTGAGGGGGGTCCCTGTTCATTAAATAAATGAGTCATTTCATTGTTATGTATTTCTGCATGTTTTTTCATCCTTTCTCTAGCATACAAATTATTTAATTCATTTAAATTATATGAAGCGAAAATAAGAAAATCTTTAAAACTAATGTATGGAATGAAACAGATGTCTAGATGCAGAACAGCATCTTTGATTAATGTTAATTTTTTTATCATATTTAAAATATATTTTGATAATATATCTAATGAACAGTTCATGTTAATATGAAAGTCGTCATAGTAATTATTATTATTATCATGATTATTATTATTTAAATTGTTTTCATTTATATATTTTTCATTTGTATGTTCTTCATTTGTATTTCCTTCATTTGTATGTTCTTCATTTGTATGTTCTTCATTTGTATGTTCTTCATTTGTATTTCCTTCATTTGTATTTCCTTCATTTGTATGTTCTTCATTTTTATTTTCATCCCTTTGAACAAAAGATGGATCCTCAGAAACTCCAATATTATTTGCCAATTTCCTGTCCATCTTATGTACTATAAAATCATGCAAATTATTTAAACTATTCAAAACATTATTTAAAAATTCTTTTTTAAAGTTTTCTAAAAATTTGACATGCTTTTTATTATGACCATTACTATAATCAGTTGTAGCATTTGTTGTATTCCTTGAACCCATTTCAGACATTTTATTTGTTGACATATCATAGTTGCTTTCTTTAATCTCTCCTTTTTGTTGTTCAACATTAATTTTGATTTTTATTCCTTTATTTGTGTGAGCCCGTTTTATTTCTTTTTTTATATATTTCAAAAGAACAGGTGGGAATTCTGTATGAATTAACTGGAAAAGAATAAAAAGAGAATTGTAATTATAATTTATTATTGTTATAATTATATTTAATATAATATCTATTATATATGCATATTCATATAATTCAATAATTTTATAATTGGTTTCTTCTATTATATCAAAGTAAAAAGAAAAGAAATCTAATAAATTTGCTATATTAATGTGTTTGTTTAAACGTATAGAAAAATCGTATACATGAAAAAAAATTATATCATCATTATAATATTTTATATGGTTATGTATTTCTTCATTGTTATTATGATGATATATCACATCATTATTTTTATCATCATAATTATTATTATTATGATCAATAGTATTATTTTTTTCTTTATTATTGTTCGTATTTATGATTATATTTTTTGCTCGTGCCTTATAAAATATGCATGGTATTTTTTTTCTGTGGTCTTTATAATTATGTATATATGTAAAAAATAGATTTATTAAATTTTTTTCTACTTTAAAGAATGTAAAGAAATAAAAGATTTTATTTTTTATTATTTCATATATATTTATTAAACAATATTGCACTGTTTTTAAATCGACATAATCTGTATATTTATAAAGTATTTCTTTATTATTTCGATCAACTACATTTTTTGTATTAATCAATTCAAAATAATATTGTATAAAATATTTTATATATTTCATATAATTAGGACATGAAAATAATTCTTTTTCATTATATTGTAATGAATTAACAGATGTTAATTTATTATAACAGGCACGTTCTTCATATTCATTTGTTGATGTTTTTTGAACTCTTTTAAGATATTGTCTTTCTTTAAAAAATTGATCTTTATGATAAAATAAATAATGATCATCACAAATTAAATTATCATCATCATCATCATTATTATTATTTACTTTATTATTTGTACCCTCTACATTTATATTCATTTTATTACTTTGCATGTTTTCACTTGTGTTATTATAAAATATTGAATGTTTATGAAAAAATAAAAACAGAACATATGTATATCCATGAAATATAGTACTTGATATTTTTATTATAAAACGTATTAACTCTTGAGGAAATATTTTCTTCAATTTATTAATAAAATTATATAATATAATTAATAATTTTTCAGATGGGAGATATAACAGTTTTATTAATTTATTATAATTATTTTTATAATTATTGAAGAAACATATTTTTATTATATCTAATAGAAAAGAAAACATATTAGATAATTCTTTCAATAAGTATATTTCTTCATTATATGTATAATATATATTATTTAATTGTGTGCTATTATATGAGAAGAAAGAGAAATAATTAATTTTATTCATAACTATACTACTAGATCTATAATCTTTTTTATAATTTCCACTTAAAGAATTAAATTCTTTTAATTTTGATATGATTTTATATATATGATCATATAATATGGTAAATATAGGTATTCTATGATTTATAAATACAACACAACATTGAGCACTTAAACATCTAGCTATAATATTATTACTTTTACTAATACGTATTATATAATTTATATAATCACAAAAATCTTCAAAATTTGTATATTCCTTATTTTTTAATTCTTTTCGAATTAAACATATTTTTGTTCTTTCTTCTTCATTTAAATAATTCAAACTAATATGTTGATCATATAAATATTCTTCTCTTCTTAATTTATTAAGTATAACATCTTCATGATCATCTTCCTTCGTTTCATTATAATAACAATTAAAAATATTACTATTATTATTATTATTATTTTCATCATAATTAATATCATTTACTTGAAGAAAATTTTTTATCGAATATGGAAATGGTGTTGTAATATATTCTATTCTTTTTATTTTTTTCTTACATATATTATTTTTATCATTTGAATATAATAATTTCTCTCCCTTCCTCTCATCAATATTTAATAATGTTAATTGATCATGTTTTAAATGATCTCGTAACATGTTTTTATTTTCTCTATAACTATTATTATTTAAACGATCATTATATATATTCATACTATTTTTACTACTAATATTATTATTACTCTTATTATTTAATATTCTTTTAGAGGTTAAAAAGGACATACCCTTGGAATTATTTCCTATAAAATTTTTTTTTAATATATTATCTTCCAAAGAATTCATCATATTATTATTACTATTACTATTATTGTTATTATTATTATTAATATTAATATTAATATTACTACTAATACCTTTCTCTTTCTCATTTATTAATACATCTAATCGATCCTTTATATTTTTAAAATTCATACTCAGATTTCCTATTAATGATATATAATTCTTTCTCATATAAAAACCCCTTTTCTTATAATCCTCAAAAAATACCTCTTCATAATCATCTGAAGAATAATTTAAATTGAATACACGGAAATGCTTACAATAATTTTCATTCATAATTTGTTTTCTGATATCTATATCACAACATAAATATAAACATTGATTGTTTCCTTTCTCATTTAAATAAAATGGATTATTTAATTTATAATATAAAATTATTTTTTCTAATTCCTTTTCTTTCCTTAAAAACATGTTATTCGAATAATCATTTTTTTTATCCATATATATATTATTATAACCATAATAATTATATTCTTTATTTTCATATATATTTAAAGCACTACCCCTTTGAGAATACAAATCATCATTTTCTTCTTGTGATTGTAATGGGTGTGATTCTGATTGTGTTTCTAACGAGTGATCTATATGATTTCGTTTTTCTTCATCATCTTTATTATCTTGTTTTTCTTCTCCATCATATTCTTCTTTCTCTTGTTTAATATATTCATTTTGGTCATCATCTTCTTCGTTTATTTCTTCCTTCTTTGCTTCTTTTTTTTTATCTTCTTTTAGTTCTATATCTTCTTCTTCATCACTAAAATATGCAGTTCTGTTATTATTATTTAACATATTTGAATACAAAATAAAGGTTTCATAATTATTTTGGAATATATCTAATTTGTTATAATTAGGTATGCCTATAATAGTGGATTCTTCATTCATAGTATTACACATATTATTATCATTTATTTTTGAATCCATATTTTTTTCTTCATCTATAAGATTATTATCTAAATGTATATCTTCCTTATTATTATTATTATGTATTGTCTCTTCTTTTAAATTTTGAATATCTTCACTTTTTTTACCCTTGATACTAGCTCGTCTTCCTCTTTTGCCTTTCTTATTATCACACTCATTTGTTACTTCTTCTTTGATTATTTCTTCTTCAACCTGTTCATCACAATCACTCATTTTTTCGTTATTTTCCTTTTTAACATCTTCAACTTTATTTTTTGCTTTCCTTCCAGCTCTTTTATTAATTGTTGTTTTTTTGATAGATTCTTTTTTCTTTGTGCCTTTTCTTTTACCCTTTGGATGTTTGATATCCTCCTCATCAAAATCATTGTCATTATGATCAGCTTGATTGTCTTCATCATTGTCTTCATTATTATCATCTTCATCTTCATCTTCATCTTCCTCCTCATCAATATAATTCAGATCATCCAATTCTGAATCTTCTAAAATAAATTCATCCTCTCTATTTTTTTCTCCTTCATTTTCTTCCTCCTCTTCGTCTTGTTCGTCTTTTACATTGATTGAACTTTTGGTTCCTTCAAAACAAATATTTTTTAAATCCTTAGAAATATAAAAAGAATATACATATGAAGGAAATATATATTTAAAATCCAAAAAAGTTAGTAGTAGTAACATTCCTGATATACTATAAGAAGGAATTAGTCTAGTATATTTTAAAACAGAACGGAATAAAAAGGATTGATTATCAGATGTTTTATTAAACCATATATAAAATATTCTTAATATATATATTATATTATATCTTAATATATATATAGATGAATGATGATTATATTCAGTTATATTATTTGAACCTAACCAATCACTAAAACTTAATAATTTATTTAATAAATATAATAATGAATAAAATAATTCATTGTTTCTATAAGTTTTTAATGTTATGAATTCATTATTATCATGTGTTAAATTATAAAAAAAATTAAAGAGTACATTTAATATACTCTTAACAAAAAACAAAGTTTTTAATCGACACTTTAATATTTTGTATAAATTCCTTCCACTGAATTTATTAAAATTCATTGTTGCTAATCTAAATATATTCATATTTAAAAATATTATACTTTTTGATATCAACTTAATTAAAAAATCTAAATTGTTTTCATTATATAATGCTGATCCTATATTTTTTACACCATTCTCTATATCATACTTATTTATATAATTTGAATTTACAAACATATTATCTGTATATCTTTCATTTGGATCTATATTTGTATAATATATATTATTATAATTTACCTGACTTGTTAATAAATTTTTTTTTTTTTTTTTTTTTTCTTTTTCTAAAAATATGTATAAATTTGAATATTCTTTAATTGGCTTGTTCACTTCATCTAATTTATTATTTTTTATACAAATATAATTATGATATTCACAACCTTTATAGAAAAATCCATCATTGTTAATAATAAAAGGTTCTTTGTTTTGATAATCATATAATTTCCTTTTTTTTGAAACATTTTTATTATGACTATTTTCTTCATTATTCTGATGGATGTTTTGATTTTGATCATCCTCATCATAATTCTCATAATTTTGGTTGTTATATTTGTTTTGATCCTGATACATATTATTATTATTATCATCATACGTATCATCCTCATTACTCTTATCATCGTCATATTCCATATTTGATTCATTTGACATACCAACTTCATATGTTTGTGATTCATTGTAAGGGTCATATAAGTTATCAAAATAATTTACATTAGAACATAAATTCATATAATAATATAATAAGTGTAAAGATAAAAAAGGATATGTGTCCAATTTTTTATTTATATTATTATCTGTTGATGTATCATCCAATTCTTCTAATAATTCTACAAATTCATAATTGGTATTTCCTAAGATTATACAATTTCTTGTTGAGTTGTTTATATATATATCATTGTTTAATTTATTAATAGAGTTATTTAATTCTTTAGATTTTCTTAAAGAATATTTATCTTTATCTATTTTACAACATTCAATTATTTTTTTAATATTTGGATTATATTTTGATTTTAAAGGAAATAAATTCAGAATCATATCTTCATTATCAAATAAGTCTTGTTTTATTTTTTCAACAAAATTATTATTTTTATCTCCAACATGGTTTATATTATTTTCATTTGTAGAATTATTATTTCTTTTATTAATATTTTTATTATATTTATTTAATATATTAAATATACTATGCTTGTAAGCTTCTTTCTTTTTATTTTTATCCATTTCATTAAATTTCTTCTTTTCATATTTATATAAATCAAGATACAAACCTCTTAAATTGTAATACAAATCAAAATATGTTTTATAAAATATTTTATCATGACTTATGTAATGTTTTAAAAATATTTTCTTAGGTTCTTTATTATTTAAGGTACCATAAGAATAATCTTTTTCTTTTTTTATTTCTCCCGTAATATGTTGAATTTCTTCTAGACACACAAATATAGAATAACCAAAATGAAATATAAAATAACCACTGTCATCATAAAATATTAAATTATAAATAATATTTAATAAATATCTAATAGATACCAAAATAAATTCATTGCTGTTATTATTATTTTGTATATTATTTTGTTCAGAATTATTTGAAGTGTTAAGTATATTAATATTATTAGCACAAAGATTTATATTATTATCATCATCATTAGAATCTAATTCTTGTGGTGTTTCTTCTCTTTCATTTTCTTTCGTTTCATTATTTTTTTTCTTGTTCTTATTTCTTTTTTTCCAGTTATGTTCATATATTTTTTCTAAATATATAAAGTAATAAAATAAATATATAATATGATGAAAGAAATTATAAAAGTTGTTATTATTAAATATAGCTAATTTGGACAAAGGATAATTACATAAAACATTAAAAAATTTAATATATGTTAAAGATATTTCATTCCCACTATTAAAAAAGTTATATATTAAAATATTTGTTTTACAAAATATTTTTAATGAACAAAGAATATAAGAACAATAATTACGTATATTCTTCATATCTTTATAATTATATCCATTTAAATATAATTCATCAGATATATCTTTATTTCTTAATATATCATTATATGTATATACACTTTTTATATTATCATAAAAAAAATTCTTCTCATTATATATGAATTCCATGTTTATATCATCTACATTATAAACTGCATCTTTTTCTTCTTTCATATTATTATCACCTCTAGTATCATTGGAATTTAAAAAATATGAATTATTTTCTTTAATTTTATTTTCTTCATTGTTTGATACATAATTACTTTCTTTTGGTTCATTTCCACTATAAAAATAACAGTTATTATTATTATTAACACCACCACCATCATTATTATTATTATTATTATTATTAATATTAATATCATTTTTATTTTCATTATTGTTGATATAATTTTCGCTATAAGGGTCGTCATATACACATGTCAATTCATTGTCTTCATTCCTTGTATTATAATTATTGTCATATATAATATCATCAATATTATTATCCATTGGATTATTTATATTATTAGTACTTTGGAAATACATATTATTATTAAGATTATTATCAATCTGATCATTCATATCATCATCATCATTATGGTTTTCTTTTATTATATTCATATTTTCATTTGGCATATTATTTTGGTCAGAATAATTTTCGTCATTATTGTTTGCTTCATCCATTTCATTTTCTTTTTTCTCATTTATACTCATATTTATTTCTTTCATTTTTTTATTTATTATTAAACATATGTTCTTATATAATACTTCATATAATGATATGTTATATTTCATTAACATATTAATTCCACCTGAACAGTTCAGGAAATAAAACACAAAATCATTCATAGCTGTAATAAAACAAATATCATATGAACTTAAGAAAAGGGAATTTTTAATATGTATTTCATATTCTTTTAAAATATAAAAAAAAAGATTAAAAAATTGTTTATATTCTAGATATGAAATAATATAATTATGTATTTTATGTATGTAGAAATTTTTCTTATTATTTTTTTCATCAAACACAAAAATTTCATTTTCATAAAGAGCATCATAACAGCTATTTTTACTTTTATAATAACATGTATGTTGAAATAATTCTTTCTGGACATTTTTTAATTCATATATAAGTTTACAACATAATTCCTTATTAAACAAATTAGGTTCATACATTTTTCTATTCGTAATAATATTCATGATGCTGTCTTCCCATTTACTAATTTCTTCAAAGAGTTTAACCTTGCTTAAAATTATACCCAGCAACCTTTTAATATTATATCTATAAAAAGGAACATCAAAATGAAATATGTATATATATATATATATATAAATTTTTTTTTTTTTTTTTTTTTTTTTTTTTGTATCATTCTCATTTTAACATTACCTTTTCAGTTTCCTATGTGATGACAACTCTAATAACCTTTTATATAGCGTGTCATTATTTTCATCCACCTAAAAATATAAAAAACAAGAATGATTATGTGTTGAAAGGTTATTATATATATATGAATAAACATAAATGTGAAATATATATATATATATATTCTTCATATAAGACATTATTTTTTTTTTTCTTTAATATACTTATTTTTAAAAAAACAAAAAATGAATAAAATTATGTAATATAATATAATACAATATAATATAACGTAGTGTAAATTAATATAATAAATATATTCTACATATATAAATATACATTTAGCTATTTATTAATTCTGTGGTATTTTTTTTTCCCTTTTTTCTTTATTCTTTTTTTTTGAGCATTTTAAATATATATATTTTATACAAACATAAAAATTAAGATAAAAAAACAAACAAAAAATTAAAACATATGATACATATAAATCTTTTATAATTAAGTTTTAAAAAATATTAAAAATATCCGTTTTATAACATGTTTCAACCACCAAAGGGAAGAAAAAAAAAAAAAAAAAAAAAAAAAATCATGTTTTTCATTTTTTTTTTTCTTTTTCTTTTCTACAACAGATATTAAAATAAATATAATAGTCGAAAAAAGAATAACATATTATATATATTTTTAAGTAATTTATATTGAGGTGGTAAAGGATATTTAAAAAAAAAAAATTTTACATATATAATATTTTCATTACAAATAAAAATGCACAAAAAAAAAAATAAAAAACACAAAAAAAATATAAGAGCAAATACAAATGAATTAGGTTTATCATTGAAGTGGAATGATATAATGAATTTCACACATATATAAATATATAAATATACAAATATACAAATATACAAATATACAAATATATATATATATATATATATATATATATATATAATATTACACATATATATAAAATCTTTATAATATATATATATTTTTTTTCTTTTTGTTGATTTATTTATTTATTATTATTTTTTTTTAACTTACGTAATTACAAAAAAGGTTCATAACATATGAATTCGAGACAAATGCAATGATCGTCTTTAATATAGCTGTTTTAATTTTCCATGATGATAAAAAGTAAATATCATAAATATTCAGCATATTTATTAAATTTATTAAGACATGTGGACATGTAGGATCATAATATAGAATATTATCATTAAAGTTAAGATGTATTATATAGTTTAATAATTCTGGATATAAAGCACATCTTCTTAAAATGAATAATGCACCTAATATATCATGTAATTTAATTTGCATATACTTATAATAGTTTAAAAAGAATCCATCCTTTTCATTTTGGATACTTTTATATATATAGAATATCCACATAGCACCAAATTTTATAATTTTTTTAAATATAGGAATATTATTTTTATATATTTCTTTTTCATTTTTATACATAGTAGTTAATTCGTTTAATAATTGTATGATTAATTTGTTACTTGGTGGTATAAATGGTTCTTTCATTGTATGTTTTTTTTCTATATCAATATTTTCATTACGACTTACATACTCCTTCTCATTATTATCAATATTAATGACATTGTTATCTATACTTGTATTGGTAAGGACACTGTCTTTTTTTTTTTTTTTTTTTAAATCGTTCTTATTATGGTCCTTTGGTGGGTTTTCTTTATCACTAGATATATGTTCATTTATTGTGGATTCTTCTTTTATATTTTCAGAAACATTTTTTTCCAACTCGCCATTTTTTTCCAACTCACCATTTTTTTCCAACTCACCATTTTTTTCCAACTCACCATTTTTTTCCAACTCACCATTTTTTTCCAACTCACCATTTTTTTCCAACTCATCATTTTTGTGCAACTCACCATTTTTTTCCAACTCACCATTTTTGTGCAACTCACCATTTTTTTCCCCCTTAAGATCACTAATATGTTGAACATTATTTGATATAAATTGTTCTTCTAACATATTTGATAATTTGTACAATTGCGTATTGTTATAACTCGTTTGTATAAAATTGTGTTCTATATTACTTTCATATGTAAGAATATTGAAATTAAAATTTTCTTTTATTAAACTGTTCAAATTATAAGTTTTGATGTCCACATTTTTATGTGGGGCATAAATTTCGTCCTTTTCAAAATCAACATTTTCTACATCCAATGTTTCTTCATTAGTACTACTTTTCATGTTGTTGTCGTAAAGATTTTCTTTGAAATATCTATAAAGTTAAAAGTAAAAATATAAATATATATATATATATATATATATATATATATATATATATAAATATATATATATAAATATATATACATATATATTTTTATTTGTGTGTATGAATTTATTTAATAATTGACTTACCTAAGCGCTTCAGCAACATTTTCAATTTGCCCCAGTACTATAACCGATAAGTTTTTAAAATTTCCTTTAATTATAATTTTATCAATTAATAGAGAAGAATCTATTGTATCATTATTTGTGGAAGCAAAAAAAAGTCTGTTTTTAAAATTATAAGATAATTGATATAACTGTTTAAAATAATGATAATCATACTGATTGACTACATTAACATATATACTCAAATTACATTCTGAAGGTAGAGGATTTGTTTTTCCTTCAAACTCAAGATTATTAAATATTTTATCATTATGTGGTAGAATTAATATACCTGTCAATAAAACAATATTATCTGTAAAATTAATTTCTTCAATAAATGTAGGATAATTAAGTTGTGAATCATGATTTAAATTATTATATAAAACTAAATCATTAATTATATTTTGTTGTTTATTAATATCATCATCTGTTTTGTCTATATGTATAGAACATACACATGTCTGTGAATTTATTAATGTATTATAATTTATATTATCCTGATCAAAATAACTTTGTTTATTGTTATAAATACTTGAACGTATATTATCTTTATTGTTATTATTAAAATTAATATTTCTATTGAAATAGCCATGTTGGTTATTTTTATTTTCAACTTTTAAATTATTAAAATTCATAAACGTAAAATTATTATTATTATTAAATGTTGATATATTACTATTACGTTTATAAAATTTATTTACATATTTCATATTATAAGATGATTGTTTCATATTCTTCATGTACTTCTTATTTCTCTGGACCATCATATTATTGTTTATTACGCTACTCTTTTTTGGTACCTTCTCATCTTTATCCTTCCTATCTTTATTAAAATACATTTTGAACAGCAATCAATAAAATATATAAATGAATAAATAATAAAAATAAATATATATATATAAAGATATATATATATATTATTTACATATATATTATTTGCCTACACAAAATTTGATATCATGCAACAACAAAAAAAAAAAAAAAAAAAAAAAAAAGTAAAATATAATAATATATAATGACAAGTGAATATTAAAAGTATACAAAATTAGTCCTTATTTTATCACTAGTATGAATATTATATCCTTTCTTATTTTTTTTATTTTTTTGTCACACATATGAAGCATATAAATATATATATATATATATATATATTTATATTTTATTTTCCCTATTTATTTATTAATATGTAGAAATACATATAATAAAACACACAAGGGATATAAACTATTTTTTCATCATGTATGTTTTTATTACATATTTTTTGTTTTTGTTTTTGTTTTTGTTTTTGTTTTTATTTTGTTTTTAATTTTTTTTTTTTTTTTTTTTTATTTATTCATTTCTCATTTATGTTTACATCACAAGATAGTGTTATATATATCAAATATATGAAATGAAAAAAAAAAAAATATATTATATATATATATAATTACATCATTTTTATTCAACAGAAGTATATAGATAAAATGATTAAAAAGAATTAAAAAAATATATATATATATATATATATATATATATATATATATATATAATTAAAGGAAATAAAAAAAAATTAAAATAAATAAAATATAAATGTTATAAGAATTATATATATATATATTTATTTTTTTTTTTTTTTTCATTTTATAATATATAATAAAAAAATTATTTAAAAAATAAATTATATATATATAAATTTATATATATATAATATTCTTAATCACTAAATATATAAATAGTGACATTTTCATTTACGTAAATATAATTATATTACATCTTATATATAAATATATTTTATAATTTTAATTATATATAAAAAAAAAAGAAGAAAAAAAAAAAGAAAGAGGAACTAGTATAATATAATATATATATATATATTTTATATATATATGAAGAATTTTATTTATATAGAGATACATACATATATATATTATATATATATAATATATATATTATATAATAAAATAAAGTAGAAACATCAAATGATCAAGATCATACAAAAAATTAAACATATAATAAAAAAATCTTTATAATATAAATAATGTAATTTAAATATATATTAAAATATAGAGTTATAAAAATATATACATACATATAATATATTTATTTATAATTATATATTTTATTATAGAAATTACAAAATAATATATAATATATAAATATAACATGAATAAAAAGTAAAAATATATTTTTAATAGGAATTAAATAATATGAAAAATACGAAAGAAAAAATTCAAATATTTCTTTTTATTATATTATAATAAAATAAATGTTTACAAGTATATGATTAAATAAATAATTTCTATATATAAAAAGGTATTATTATTATTATTATTTTTTAATATATATTAAGTAAGTAACAAAATATTTGATATATATATATATATCCACGAGGAAAATAAATGTATGATTTATTTTTTTTTTAAAGGAATTTAAATATGGTAGGAAATATATAAGAAAATAAAATAAAATAAAATGTATATATTTTTTATTTATTCATTTATATATATTCCAAACAAAAATGTAAAAGGAAAAAAAAAAAAAAAATTATAATATAATATATAAAAAAATATAACATATTTTTATTATTGTGTTAATTTTTTTTTTTTTAATTCTTTATAAAATTATGTTGTTTTTTTTAAATACATATATATATATATATATATATATATATATGTATAACATAGGGGATGCTATAATAACGATTGTTTGAAATTTAAAAATAAAAAAAATAAAACTTAAAAAAGAAAAAAAAAAAAAAAAGGACAGTCAAAGTATAATATTTTTTTTAAACCAAATGATGATATATATTATATATATATATTTTATGTCTTTGAATAGTTTTTCTGTTTTAATAAAAAAAAAAAAAAAATTATTGAAAGAATAAGTTATTAAATATGTACAACATATATATATTTTTGTTTCAATATAAATAAAAAATAAAGGTTTTCTTTTAATAAGAAAAAGGAATGTAATACATAAATTTTATCAAATGCACTTAATTGTACATATTTTACAACTTTTCATTTTTTTTTTTTTTTTATCTTTTATTATATTGTATTACACAAATATTAAATGTATCAAATTGTTTATAATGAAGTAGTAGAAAATAAGCATTACAAAAAAAAAAAAAAAAAAAAAAAAAAAAAAAAAAATATATATATATATATATATATATGTACATATATATATACATATATATATGTTTATATTTATGACTTAAAATATTCCTCAATTATATAACCAACTGTATTGGGGTAAGATAAATGAGATGCAAAATATAAGTGTATACATTTCAAGGTTAGAAAGTTTGAGATACCTCCTATACCTTTAATTCTAAGTGTATTAATTTTTCTTAATATTTCACATATAGTATTAGAATCTGTAGGATATTTTTTAAAATATAATTGTATGATAGGAGTGATTTCAAATATTTGTGTGAATGGATTATTTTTATATTGATCACTATTTGATATATGATTATTATGTTTATGTTGCGATATAAAATATTCACTGTTTAAAAAATAGTTATAAAAAAAGATAAGTATTTTTTTATGTATATGTCTTAAACGTATAACTATATATTTTAAATGATCATATATTAAATAATATCTTAATAATTTAAATTCTTCTCCTGGATGATTTATAAAATCTTCAATATTTTTTATAATATTTATTTTTTCCAAATGAGATATATATCCACATATATTTTTATTTATTAACCAATAAATAGTTGGAAAAGGTCTAATATTTTTTAATAAAATAATTTCATTTTCTATATCTGATTTTTTTTTTATTTTTTTTATTTTATCACTTCTTTGATTGTAATCATCTTCTGAACTTGAAGTGCATAAAGAATCGGAGCTTTCTACTTCAATATTATTACGTTTAATATCTATATTATGTTTAATCTCTTTATTATGTTTAATATCTCTATTATTATTATTACTATTATTATTATTTGTGCCGTTATTTTTTTCATTATCAATATTTACATTTTGTATTAGATATGTTTGTTTACTGATTATAGTGTTATTTTCCTTATTATTACAATTTTTTTTTTTTTCTGTTATGTAATTATGTTTTATGTTCGATATTTTTTTTTTTGATGGACTTACATCACAAGAATTTTGTTTATTATCCAATTTGTTTTTGTTGTCATATATATCTATGCATTTGTTTTCTTCTTTTCTTGATATTTTATTTTCCAAATTATTTGAATCATCATCATTATTGTAAGTTATATTATTATTATTTTGTATGTTACTTGTATTGATACAAATATTTGTATTTTTTTTATTATTTATATCTATAGAATTTTTATCCATATATACATTAGAAACAATATATTCTTCATTCTTTATAGTATCACTTTTATTTTCATCTATCTGTTCATTGTCTCTATTATTACTATCACTTCTGTCTTCTATTTGTTTCTCGTTCAACATTATATCATCCTTAGTAGATTCTTCCTCAAAATAGGCTGATCCTCTAGCAGACACATCACAAGGTATATTTTCAGATATATCACACGTTATCTTTTCAGATATATCACACGTTATCTTTTCAGATATATCACACGTTATCTTTTCAGATATATCACACGTTATCTTTTCAGATATATCACCAGTTATCTTTTCAGATAAATCACAAGTTATCTTTTCAGATATATTATCATATACATCAACAAATACATCTTCTGATACCTGCTTGAAGTTATCTGTATTATCATCACATTTAAACTTTTTACATGCGTTTATCTTTTTTATTAAATAATTTGAAAAGCTTAATTCAATTTTCTTTTCAAAAATCATAAGGAAAAGAAAATAATCAATACTTAATTCGTCTGAATATAAAACGAATTCATCTACCTTGTCCACTTTATTGACTTTATCAACTTCATTTGAATATAAAATTTTATGAGATTCTTCATTATTTTGCTTTATATTTATTTTTTCATTAACCATTTCGGTTGTATAATTTCTAAATAAATATGATAATGGTGTTTTATTTGAATATAAAAAACGATTAATAAAATATAGAACATTAATTCTTTTTTCTTCATCCAAAATTTCTAGAATATTTTCTTTTTTTTTTTTTTTTTTTCTTAAAGCATTTCTTTTTCTATAAGTTTTTTTCTTGTTATTATTATCATTTTGATAAATCTTTTGTTGTTTATATAAATCTTTTAAGAAAATATTTTTGAGCATATATAATGATTCCCTGTTTGTTGAACAGAGATTCATAAAATTATAGATATCTTGTTTTTTATAATTATAATCCATAATATTAAATGTTTTACAAACATTATCAAAAATACGTATAGAATCAAAATTAATATAAAAAGGGGATATACTAATAGTTCCAATATCTTTTTTTAATATGATTTTTATTTTTCTTAATCCATTAGGATCTCTATTTAAGACATTATGTATATCATAAAAATGTTTAAAGGTTAGAGCATAACTAAAAATATTATGAGTACTATTAAGTGTTATATCATTTTTAAATACTTTATAATTATACATTGATAATTTTAAACAAGATAATGAATTTTTATGTTTAAATATTGTATTATCATTATTGTTATAAATGATATTATTTCTATTATTAATATTATTACTTGTATTATAATTATTAGTATTTTTAAAATCATTCATTTTGTTATTACTACTATTACTACTATTATAATAATAATTATTATTATAATTATTATAATTATTGTAATAATTCTTATTATTATTATTATTATTATTATTATTATTGTTATTATTATAATCCTTAGTTATATTATCAACCCTATCATCAATATCATCATCAATTTTATTATTATCATCTATATTTGTGTTGTCACTAAAATAGCTATATATCGAATCTTCATCTGAATTACTATTATTTTGAGCATATATATCATTTTTATTTTTTTCTATAGAATTGAATAAACTGGTCTTAACATTCTTATCTAAACTACTACTTTTATTTTTAAATATATTGTTATTCATTTTATTATTTATATTATAATTTATATGAACATTTTTATTATCATTTGAAACACCTTTAATGTAATAAATATATGGAAATGGATCATCCTCTTCATTTAATACTCTTGAAAAACATTTTGAGGAAATTTTATAAAACTTTTTGTGTTCTTCTCTATCGAACGTTTCTGCGATTATATTGGTGTTTCCATTAGTGTTTGTATTAATATTAGTGTTTCCATTAGTATTAGTGTTTGTATTAATATTAGTGTTTGTATTAATATTAGTGTTTGTATTAGTATTAGTGTTTGTATTAGTATTAGTGTTTGTACTTGCATTTTGGCTTGTGCTTATATTCCTCTTAAGGTTTGTATTTTTATTTTTATTTATATTTATATTTCCATTTATATTTCCATTTATCTTTCCATTTATATTTTCATTTATCTTTCCATTTATATTTCCATTTATATTTCCATTTATGTTTGTCTTGGAACCTATACCTGAATCACTGTTATATTTATTTATGCCTTTTTGCAACTCTCCTATATTATTCCTTTTAAATGTTTTTCTTTTTTTGTTTTTCTTTTTCTTTTTATCAAATTTTATGAGGCTCAAATTTATATTTAAAGGTTCGTGTATTAACTTTTCTTTACATAAATGATTAATATATTCTGACACATAAATATTTTTTGGAAATTGAAAAAACTCAAATAATATTTTATTGTTTAGATCTTTAGAAAAAAGGGAATCATTCGTATATATATCATTGTGATTTAAATTTTTATTAACATCAATTTTTTTATCACCCTTAGAAAAATTCGTACACTTTGTGTGTATCTCACTAGAACTACAACTATTAAGAATATTATTATTATTATCAATATTATAATTATTTTTATCATTATGATTATTATCAATATTATTATTATCAATATGATTATTATCAATATGATTATTATCAATAAGATTATTGGTTTTTATTTGATATAACCTACTTTTATTTTTGTTATAGATATGCTTCTTGAATAATTTCCTGTTATTTGAAAAGATCCTTTTAGATTCCTCTAGAGTTATTATTTTATTTGATTTGATTATATTTATTAAAATATTGTAACTCTCTTCATTGTGTATTTCTATATTGTTTGTTATAATAAATTTTAATATACAATATAAATCTAAATTTTTTAAAAACTTATTTTGTATATTAAGTTGTTCACTAGATATATCGTACATTTTTTTCTTTTGTTTTTTTTGCACTTCAAACAGAAATATATAAATAAATATATATATATTGTAATATATATTTTATATATTAAATATGTACAATATATTCAAAATATTATTTGAGGAATACTTTTTTTTAATTTTTATTATTTATATGTCGATAATCATTCCTAATTAAAGAAAGCACACCTACACTTATATATAAAAAAAAAAAAAAAATTCACATTTACATTTACATTTACATTCACATTTACATTTACATTCACATTTACATTCACTTATTTCTATGTATTATATATTATATATTATATTATATTATTATTTTGTTGGTTCTTTTACAAAATAAACATATATTTATTAATATACATATTTATATATAATATAATATATATATATATAATTTATCTTATAACTACAAATATATTATATATAATAAAAATATTTATAATTATAGAAAGAATCATAATAAAATTCATAAACATCAACTATTATAATATAAAAGAAGAAGTGCAGGGCTTAGGGGTTCCATAAATATATTTATACATTATATATATATATATATATAATAAATAATTACATTTGGAACAAATATTAGGAATAAAATTACAAAATTTTTATAATTATAATATATAAATAAATATATATTATGCATATATAATTGTTAAATCTATATTACAAAAATATTTGGGTTTTTTTTTTTTTTTTTTAAATAAATAAATAAGAAAGGTTAAAAGATTTAATGCATATTAGATGAATATAATATATATATATATATATATATATATATAATATTATATATATTTTATTATTGTTATTATATGATCTTTTTATTAATAGATATATCAACAAAAATGTATACAAACAAAGATATATAAATATGATATGATATAATATAATATGATATATATATTTATTATTTTTTTTAACTACAATTATTATAAATTGCAAATAATTTAGAAAAAACAACAAAAATATTATAAATATTATAAATAAAAAAATTTTTATTTTTAGAGCATGAAATATTAAGGCTATTTATATAAAATTTGCACTGATATAAAATATATGGGGTGTCATACAATTTATCCTATTATATATATATATAAATATTAATATATAAGTATTAATATATAAATATTAATATAGTATGTTATATATCATATATATATTTAATTGTATCAATTTTAAATACTATAATATATATAATATATATGTATTTTTTATTTTATTATTATTTTTTTTTAAGGCCAATGAAAATATTTTATAAAAGTTACCTTACCTTTAACTTCCTTTTTTCATTTGTTCTTATTTTATATTTCTTTTTTTTTTTTATTATATATATATATATATATATATATGTAAATTATCTATATATAATATATATATGTGTAACTATTTATAATTAGGATTATATAAAAATCTTAAAAAAGTTCATATGATATTTTACACAATCTTTTTTTTGTTTAATTAATCTTCTGGTTATCAAAAATAAAGTTGAAAAATAAATATATAAATATAAATATATATATATATATATATATATATGTATAAACAGTGTGTTAGGTTATTTTTTTTTTCAATGTTGTGTTCATTAATAAAAATAACTCATCCTCTATATATCTTATATGAAACCCAATATAAAATAAATAAATATATATTTACATAATATCAAGGTCATTATCAATATTTTAAAAAAAAAGAAGTGTTCTTTTATAAAATATATAAAGTAAATATAACAGGAAATATTTATATAAAAAATGTAGGTATTATTATACACACATTAAAAAAAAAAAAAAAATTAATGCATATTATATATATATATATATATATATATATATTTATATATTACGTATGTATTATTAAGTATGTGTTTCTTCTTAGTTTTACTCTGTAGCTTATATATACTACAATATAATATTATATTAAGGTTCTTATAGCATTATTAATAAAATAAAAAAAGGTATATAAAAAAGTAACATATATAAAAGAACCTTCTCATAAGAATATTTTTTTTTCATTTAATTAATATAAAGGCACCAAAAAATATAATATATATATATATATATTTTTATATACATATTATATATATGTACAATCTTAATATAATATATAATTTATATGTTCACATTTGAGACCTTGAATAAACATAAAAAATATTAAATATAAAATAAAAAATATAAATTAAAATCCTTGTATTAATAGGCCTTTTGCGTATTTTTAATTAAATTTTATATAACACCTTATATATTACAAATTATATCACTTTTCACTAATTTTGTAAAACTAATATATATATATATATATATATATATATATATATATATATATTATATATGTGTATAATATAAATTTCTTCCTTTTTTATTATTCATAAAAATCAAAATAATAAAAAAAAAAATATAAAAGAAAAAATATAAAAAGATTGTTCAACACATAATTTATTTGATCCATAATATTATATATTTATAAATATATATTTATATTTTTATTTATATTTTAATTTTTTCAAAATGGAAAAGAGCTTTATTATGATTAAGCCAGATGGCGTCCAGAGAGGCTTGGTAGGAACAATTATCAAACGCTTTGAAAAGAAGGGATATAAGCTGATAGCAATAAAAATGCTTAATCCAACTGAAGAAATATTGAAAGAACATTACAAAGAATTATCTGATCAACCCTTTTTTAAAAATTTAGTAGCATATATAAGTAAAGGACCTGTAGTTGCTATGGTATGGGAAGGTGTCGATATGGTAAAACAAGGAAGAAAATTAATTGGAGAAACCAATCCTTTAACTAGTAACACAGGTACAATAAGAGGAGACTTTTGTTTAGAAGTTAGTAAAAATGTTATACATGGAAGTGATTCAGTAGCTTCAGCTAATAAAGAAATTAATATATGGTTTAAAGCAGAAGAATTAACACAATGGAAACATCATATGAAAGAATGGATCTGTTCATAAATGGGTCTAATAATATAAGTATAAATGAATTTCCCCATGAATTTATATAATATATATATATATTTCACATTATAAGTACTTTTTTTATTTTCTCTTTATTTTACATTTTGAGATATAAAATAAAATATATTATTATAAATTCCTTAAGGAATTTCACACAATTGTACATATATAAAAATACACATATGTACATATTTATTTTTTTTTTTTTTTTTTTTTTTTTTTTTTTTTTACTTATTTATTTATTAAGTACTAATTACATAAGTCTACTTATACAAATTATTATGTAGTTATTATATTCATCTATATATAATAAAAATACGAAAAAAAAAAAAAAAAAATTAAATGAAGTAAATAAATAAATAATATGAATAATTTTGATATTTCAAAAAAAAAAATAAAAAATTAAGATAATTGAATTATACTAAATTATATAAATACAAACAGAAAGACATATACAAATATATACATATATATATATATATATATATATATATTATAATTTAATAACATGTTTTTATGTGCATATATATCATAAAAGCATGTTTTATTTTTTTTTTTTTTTTGCAAGTACTATCTTTTATATTTTATGCGTGTACTTACATAGAAATTTAAAAAAAAAAAAATTTTTTTTTTTTTTTTTTCTTTATTTCTGAACAATCATGCAAATATAACTTTTTATTATATTTTTTTCCTGTATAGTCATAAGAAATGTTCTTTTTTTTTTAAGTGTGCAAAAATTGTACACATTAAAAGGTATAAAAATATATATTTTTCTTTTTTTCCTCTTTTCACCTGAACATGTTCATGTAAATGTTCACATTTATGAACATGTACATATGTTCAAATTTATCCAGTTCCATATTTTAATATATATATATATATATATTTTTCCCCACTTTTAACCCAATTGATTAGATTCATTTCAACTTAATGCCTTAACAACCATATTTACGTTAAACTTTTTAAGGTGTGTATATTTTTGTCCTACTCCAACAAAAACAATTGGCTTTCCAGTCAAATACACCATAGATAATGCAGTTCCGACTTTATCATCCACTGTATCAAACTTGGTTAAAATAATTCCATCGATTGTACGTTTATTGGTCGAATTACATGTTGCGTCAGTTAATGCTTGATTGAATTTTTTCAATTGATCAATTGCATCATTTCCAACTAAAGCTTCTCCAACGAATAAGATTAGATCTGGATTATTATAAAGAATTAATTTTCCAAGAGATCTCATTAAAGGTTCATTATCTTGCATTCTTCCTGCTGTATCGATTAATATCACATCATAATTTTCTTTTTTTGCATATAATATAGCTTCTTTAGCAATGGCTGATGCATCTTTTCCATATCCCTTTTCATATAAAAATACGTTAAGACAATTGGCATGTATTCTTAATTGTTCAACAGCCCCAGCTCTAAATGTATCACATGCTGCTATCATAATTTTAAGGTTACCTTTATTTTTTAAATAATAACATACCTTAGCTAAATTGGTTGATTTCCCTACACCATTAACACCTAAGAATACAATAGAATATAATTTCCCCAAAGATTTGGATTCAATAGCAGATCTTAAAACATCTACAGAATCTTTTGGTATTAAAATAGATTGTATGGTTTCTGATAATACATTAGAAACAGTTTTTTTAACATTTAAAGCGAAGAGTGTTTTTTTCTTTCCTATAAGATTTTCTTTCATTCTATCAATTAGAGTATCACAAATACCTATAGCAACATTCTTTGAAAGTAATTTATTTTTAATTTCATGTAGAATTTTTTCAATATCTTCTTCTTCAATTTTGCTATTATAAGAAAACATTTTAAATAGGGAATCGTTTAATTTATTTAATATATTATTTTTATTTTCAGTAGCACCATCACTAGAATCATCATCATCATCATCTCCTTCATATTTACTATTATTATAAATATTGTTATTATTATTATTATTATTATCATTATCCATTTCGTTATTTTTATTTTTATTATTAATATCATTATCATCATTTTTAGAATAATCTAATTTTCTTATATCTCTTTTTGTTATTTTCTGACTTAATTCCCATTCTCTTGCAGTTTTTTTAACTTTAACATTTTTTTTATTTTTTACATTATTATTATTATTATCATCATCATCTTCTTCTACAGTGCTATTACTATTATTTTGATTATCGCTTGATGTTTCTTCATCACTTTTGTTATTAGTGTTATGTTTATTATTTTTTTTGTTATCACTTTTATGTGTATTATTATTTAAGTTTTTATGTTCATCGAGATTTTCAACAATTTCTAAAAAATTGTCATCAAAATCTATAGGAAAATCATAATCAAATACATCTTTATTTTTTGGTAATTTTTTTATAAAGTTTTTTTTTACTTGTAAAAATAAATTTTCTAAATAAGTTGAATTTTGAATACCCTGATACACTATAAGTATGACAAGTTCTAAGTCATTTATTAATTTCCATTTAGCATGATAATTATTATGTTTCTTAGAAAACTCTTCATATTTTTCTTCTATTAATACATGTTTCACTATAGTTCTTATTGTAGTATCATCAATCTCATAAAAATTATATGACCACAATAGCAGACCTCCTTTATTAAATATGTTAATGACATCAATCATTTTTTTTTTTTTCTCCCTCTATTTATTTACTCGTGCATTTAAAAATAAATTAAAAAGTCAATGGAATAAAATGAAAAAAAAAAAAAAAAAAAAAAAAAAAAATTCAAAATTTTAAAAAGGTACAAATTTTTTAATATATATATATATATATAAATATTTATATATATTTATATATTTTTTTTTTTTTGTTTGTTTTACGTATAAAAAGATATATATTTTTATAAAAAAAAATCAAAAAATCTAAAAAAAATAATTAAATAAATGAATAAAGTATATAATAATTATATAATAAGTCATCTGGAAAACATAAAAAAAATATTCATTATTATATAATAAATATATAATTATATATAAATAAATAAATATATTTATATAATATATTATTTTTCTCAATGAATATATTATATAATATAATTTTATATTTATTTATTAATTCAATGTGTCAAGTGTAAAAATATATTTATTATGACATATATATAATATTATATTCATTCATATATAAATACATAAATATATTTTATTATAATAAACAAATAGAAGAAAAAAAAAAAAAAAAAAAAAAATTATTTTAAATTTTTTCAAGAAAATAATCATTTTAAATATATAAAATATTATATTTTATATATGTAATATTTTAATAATATATATATATATAACCAAATTTTTTTATTTTGTAAATATTATATTATATTATATTATATATATATATATATATAAATTATTATTATATAAATTTTTGGTCGCATGCTTTTATTTATTCATAAGGCATGAAAAGAGAGAAAACGTAAAAAAAACAAAGAAAAAGAAAAAAAAAAAAAAAAAAAAAAACATTGCTTGAAATAATATAAAAAAAGTAAAGAGGCTTAAATTATAAATATTCTTAAAAATGAAATAATTACTACATTAAAAGTAGAAATTATAAAAAAAAAAAAAAAATATATAAATAAATTATAAATATTTTTAAATATATTATAAAATATATATTTTTATAATATAGGGTATACTTAAAAAAAAAAAAAGAAAAAAAAAAAAAAGAGAAAAATATTTTCATTTTCGTTTGTCGTTCTTAATATATATATATATATATATATATATATATATTATATATTCATTTATATTTATTTTTATTTTCTTTTATTTGTTTCTATAAATGGAAGAAGGCTAGATACACATATTTTTTTTTTTTTTTTGAAATCCAAGTATTTATCTTAAATGAATTAGGTTTTGTTTTTTAAAAAAAAATATGTTCTACATTTATTTTTTTTTATTATTTTAAAGAATTATGGAACATTTAAAAAATATATAAATATAAATATATATATATTATATATATGTATATATTTTTCTTTTTTTTTGTCGTGCGATGGATGAAAAGATCAAAGGATATTTGAATAATTTTAAAAACAAGTTTTCTAAAATTATTCTGAATTCGTCAGGTAAGAATAATCTTAGTATAGATATAAATTATATAAAAGACGTTTTAATAAAGTCGAATATAAAAAGACATATAGAGATAAATAATAAATTTCTTGAATTATTTAAAACATTAAATGAAAATATAAATTGTTTAAGTGAATTAAATAATATTTTATCGGTACCAAAGAATAAGCATATTGACAACTATGAGAATTTATTGAGTAAGGAATATTTTTTTGAGAAAAAAACAAAAGAAGAAGGATATATAAAAGAAAAATATTCTATTATTGAAAATATAATAAAAAATATGCAAATGATTCTTTTAAATTGTGATGAAATTGTAGATTTATTTAAAGAATTATATTTATTCTTTTATTTGTTCATCTACAAATTTGATTGTAATATAAATAACTATGTTGGATATTTATATAATCATAAAGATATTGAGAATAAAAAATTAAAAACCCTAACAATGAATAATAATAATAAAAATAATAATATTTATAATAATAATATTCATAATAATAATATTCATAATAATAATATTCATAATAATAATATTCATAATAATAATATTCATAATAATAATATTCATAATAATAATAGTAATGTTTCTTTTGAGAACCTTTCTTGTTTTTATAAAAATTTATTTTGTGAAATATTTTTCTTGAACAAAATATGTGAAGAAGAGGTAGCTCATTTTTTCTCACACAAATTATTTGTGTCAAGGTTTTATAATAATAAAAGTATTAATAAGTTTTTAAAATTCATTCTACTTAAAGAAAAAGAAAAACTTAATTTTATATATTTAAAAGAAGTGGAAACATTTTTTCTGTTAACATGTGTATTATATTATATGGAAAGAGATATGAATCTTAAGATTCATATGAACGATGTTATAATGAAACATATATACAACAATATCACAAGAGAAAAGAATGAAAACATAAATAAAAATTATAATAATTTATTTGATATAAATAATATTTTTCATGAACATATTTTTAAAAATTATTCAACAGCCCTTTTTTATAATCCCTACATTAATAAAATGAAAAAAATATCATATATTATATGAACACATAATTAAAAAAAAAATATATATATATATATATATTAGATTATTCATTCGTTAATATTTTTTTGTGTATTGATATATATATATATATATATATATATATATATATATATATATATATATATGTATTTATTTATTTATTTATTTATTTATTTCATTTTTTAATGTTTATGTTTTATATTGAGTTTAATATAAATTTTTAAAAATGTCATGAATTAATAATTAAATATATACATCTATATATTTTATTAACAATAAATATATATATATACATGAACAACCTAATAAATAAATAAACATATAAAACAACTATATAATTATATGTTTATAATAAAACTAATAAATAAAAAAAAAAAAAGAAGAGAAAATTAAATTGTAAATATATGTATATATATATTAATTACTTATAAAAAAAAAAAAAAAATTAAATTAAATTGTCAATATATGTATATATATTAATTACTTATAAAAAATAAAAAAAAATTAATTGAAAAGAATTTAATCCCTTCATTGAAATATTTATATTAAACTCTCATTAACATATAGTAGTAGTAGTACTGAAGACAATGTTGATGTGATGAATAACCAGACCATCTAAAAGAATAAATAAATAAATATATATATATATATATATATATATATATATATATATATATATATATAAATGTGTGTTTATTTTTATATTTATTTTTTCCTTACATTTATGGCGGTTAAGTCGGACTTGTCAGAAACTAATGTGTCCTTCCATCGAATAGCCAAAATTAATTCCAATGAAAGAATGATAAGTTCAAGAAAAATATAAAAGGCTCTTTTGGGTGTCATTCTAAAGGAATAAACAATAAAACACATAAAACATACACACACACACACAAACATATATATATATATATATATATATATATTTTTTTTTTATTCAACTTACCCGTCCTTAAGAAACCAATAAAATTCCTTGCACGCCTTGCCTAAAATAATTATAAGCAATATAAAAAATAAAAGTGATAACACGTTTATATATATATATATTTTTTTTTTTTTTTTATGTATTACCAGATATAAAACCTATGGCAAATGTTCTAACTAAAACTATTAAATTTACATGATGTAATTTAACCTCAGCTTTTAAAAAAAATATATTTAAATCTATAATATTTATAATAAATGATAAAAATATTAATAGTAATAGGGTACTACTATTTGTAAATATTTTCCTACATAACTTATCAACAGTAGGAAGTATGATATTCTTTTTATTTAATTTTATTTTATCTGGAATTTTCCAATCATAAAGTGTGATGTTAAAATATTTCATAAAAAGAATACTGGCTGCTATACCAATTAGGTTACAACTTAAAACATCAAGGAATATCTAAACGGAGGTGTTAATAGGATATATATATAAAAAAAAAAAAAAAAAAAAAAAAAATATATATAAATATAAATATAAATATATGTATATGTATATATATATATATATATATATTTATTTTTTCACTTACGTGATCCCACCAACATTCATAAAAATTTGGAAGTATGTGTTGAAATCTTAACTCTACTAGTTCAAATAAGGCACTATTTATATTCAAGAGAAAAAAGTTTCGAATTATCATTCCTTTGGCAAACCATCCCCATAAATGAGCCAGAACAAACCAATCGATTTTATCCTAATATAAAGGAAATAATAAATAAATAAATAAATAAATACATACATATATATATATATATATATATATATATATATATACATATACATATATATATATTTTCACAATGATGCATTTTTTTTTAAAGAATCCTTACTGATACATTCTCAATGGTATTACAATTTTCCATGTAAGATTTTTCGACTGCATGAAATTCTATATTCTTGTTCAGGAAACGAAGAATAGTTTGAACTTCGCTACTTGACTAAAAAGAAAAAATATACACAAAAAAAAAAAGAAAATATATATATAAAAATATATATATATATATATATATATATATATACATATATATTTTTTATTATTTTATTATTTTATTTTTAATTGTTTACAAAAAAGTGAAGGTAAATAATTATCACATAATATATGAGAATTGCATAATTTAGAATTTTTGTTAATATGCTAATTTTAGGTATCATAGCATATTTCTGCATTACATTAAATAATGTAATGAAATTAAAAAAGAGCATAACCAAGGATCTAAAGAAAAAAAAAAATAAAAATAAACCAACATATTAATATGTAAATAAATATATATATATATATATATGTGTGTATATTTTTTTTTTTTTTTTTATATCTTACATTATTATCCTTGTATTAAAATCTAATACGACATTTGCACTTGATAACAGTAATGATGCTAATAATGAGGAGGCAAACAAATATATGCTCTTCCTATATAAATAAAAGAGAAATATATATAAAACAAGTAAATAAATAAATATATATATATATATATATATATATGTATATATTTGCATTCCTATTTGTGAATACATAATATATGTTATATACACACAACGTCATTGTCATATATTTATTGTTTTTTTTTTTTTCCAACTTACATATTTTTTTTATAGTACTTTCTTCCTGTTATTTCTTGTATTTTTATATATATATAAATGAAATATATACATGAGATGTACTATATTATATATATATATATATATATATATATATATATATATATATTTATATATTTATATAATATTATATTATATTTATTTTTAAAAATATGTTATTAAATATTTATATACAAGTTGAATATATTTTTATATAATTATATATAAAAGAACACACATATAAAGTATTATTCCAAATAAAAATAATTTTTTAAAATATTTATATATTGGTTGTTCAAGAAAAATGAAAAGAACAATATATAAAATTAAATATTTACATATAAATAAATAAATAAATATATATATATATATATATATATATATATATGGTTTAATAACAAAACATATTCAAACTCCTATTATAAACAAAAATAAACACAACCTATTTTATATATTCATTTTAAAGTATATAAAAAAATAATATTAATTATATAATATATATATATATATATATATATATATATATATATATAACAACTAATAACATTGAATATAAAAATGTAATATATATATATATATAATTATATGCATATTTCTTTTTTCTTTTTTTTGATAAGTAAATATTTTAGTATTTACTAATAATTTAATAATAAAATTGGGGCATGTTCTAAAATTATTAAAAAAAAAAAAAAGAAAAAAATAAAAAAAAATATATATATATAGAAAAATAAGGAAAAAAGAAAAGAATTTGGAAAAATAGATAAAATATGGGAAAATGGGAAAAAAGAAGAATTATTATATCAATTCAATGAATTACAAAAAAAAAAAAAAAAAAAAAAAAAAAAAAAAAATATTATAAAACCAGTTCTGAATTGTAACAAGAATGAATATAAATGAAATTATATATATGTATATAATATATATATATATATATATATATATATATATATATACATACATATACATATATATATATATATATATATATTTTAGAATATATAATAGCATAAAAAAAAAAAAATGAATTGTCAGAGGCAGTTATTTATGCTAATATGATAATATTAATATTATTTTACTTTATATTATATTATAATTTTTTAAATATTTCTTCTTCATATTAAGAAAAGATTAAAAAAAACAAAAGCACGAAAAAATAAAAAAATTATAATAAAAAGATTAAAAAACAAATAAATAAAATAACAAAATTAAAAAAAGAGAAAATTTTGAAAAAAATGTAAATATATTATAATTAAGAAAATTGGAATATATTTTTTTTTATTCTACATAAATAAATTAGTATTTATTTATTTATATTTTTTGGGGGATAAATAATAATATATATTATATATATATATATATATATATATATGCAGACTATTATTATTATATTATAATAAATAAATAAAAACAGGAGAAAAAAAAAAAAGAAAGGGTTTAATAATATTAAAATAAATCATTTAAATAAATATATATATATATATATATATATATATATAACAATTTCAAATGAAAAAAAAAAAGGAAAAAGTGGATATTTTGTTATATATTTTTTTTTTTTTATATATATTTCACATTTTTAATGTTCTTTATAAAAAAATATATTTTTTTTTTATAATAAGATATTAAAAAAAGAGAAAATATTATACATATATTATATAATATAATATTTTTTTTTTTATGTGTTAATGTTCTCATTTATTTATATTGAATATATATTAAATAAATAATTATATTAATATAAAAAAGTACACTCACATATATATTATATATATATATATCAAAATATCCTTAAATAAAATATATTAATAAACTTATTTTTATGTGATTTTCAAAATTAAATACATAATGCATTTGTATTTATATTATTGATTTAAAATAAAAATATTTATATATATATATTTATATATTTAAATATTCATTTTATTCTAGGATATATAAAATATTAGCACATGTGTATTTTATATAACACATATTTTTTATTATACTTTTTATAAATTTTCCATATGCTCATTTGACTTTCATATTTTTTCTAGTCCTTAAAAATAAAGAGGAAACTGTTATTTTATTATATAATACTTTTATATTTAAAAGGATATGATAAATTTATAAAAATATAACAAGTATATATTTTTTATAGAAGAAAAGGTTTTTTTTTTTTTTTTTTTTTTTTTTTCTTTAATTGTGAATCGCATAAGTTTCAAATACTGTTTTAAAAAGATATAAAATGAAAAATTGAATAAGCTTAATTTTATTTTAGGGGGCGTCAAATTATTTTAAATAAATAAATAAGGTGAATACATTATAAATATATTAAATATATATATATATATATATATATATATATAATATGTTGCTATTTCTATTTATATGGAAATTAATAAGAATACGAGAAAAAGATCTTAGATATAAATAAATAAATATATATATATTATATATTTTTATATGTGTGTGTTTATTTTATTTTTTTTGGAATATTTATATATTTGTAAATATTATATTATATACATATATTGATATTTATAAAACGACAAAAAAAGTATGTATACATATTATAAAATATATATATTGTTCTTTAAAAGTTATATTAATTATTTTAAAAAAATTTCAATATATCAACCTTTATATAAATATATATATATATATAATATATATATAATAAAATAGAAGATCTTTTCTTTTTTTTTTTTTTTTTTTTTCTTTCCATAATATATCTATTATTTTTTTTTTTTTAATTTATTCATTAAAATATAAAAATAATTGTATTATAATTTTGTTCTTTTAAAATAAAAAAAAAAAATAATAAATAATTAATAACATTATATGTAATAATCTTAAAATTATATAAAAATTGATATTATATATTATATATATATATATATATATATATATATTTATATATGTTTCCTTTTGAATATATATTATTTCTATTTATATATAAATTAAAATATAAATATTATATATATATAATATAATATTATATATTATATTATATTAGTAGTACAAATATGAATTTTTAGAATATTGTAAGAAGTACGGTGATTTTTATAAATATATTTATAAATACTAATATATAAATATAATAATATATATATTAACTTTATCCATTTTATTTTTTATTAGGATATGATTTTTTTTTTAATTTTTTTGATACATATAATATAAATATTATATGATCATAATATATATATATATATATTATATATGCATATTATTATTATAAGCTTTGAAAATAATAATTATAAGAAAAATTTAATATAATTATTTTATATTATAAAAAGTATAAGATATATATATATATATATGATTATATTGTTTTTATGTAAATAATATATTTATAATATTATTATTACTATTATTTTAATTTTAATATTTATATATAGTTTTTTATATATATATATTAAATATAAATAATAAATATAATATAATATATTTTATATATATAACTTTTTTTTTATATATTTTCATTTATATATAATATTATTATATTTTTATATATATATATTTTTTTTTTCTTTTAAATTTTCTATTTTGATATTCTCTTAATTTTATTTTTTTTTACTTTCTTTTTTTTTTTTTTTTTTTTTTGAAATTTCAATTTTTGTAATTTTTTTTTTTTATCAACTTTTAATTTTTCATATTACAATCTTTTATATATAGTTTTATAATATATAATATTATATATATTATATATATATATATAAAGTTTAATTTTTTTTTTTCCATATATTTATAATTTTATAATGTATTTTTCATTTTATTATATATTATTATAATATAATATAAAATATAATAGTATAATTATATAAAAAATAACAAAAAAAACAAAGTACTTTTAAAAGATATTAATATGTATATAATATATATATATATATATATATATATGTATTATATATATAATAATTATCATATAGTCATATAATATAAAATCTATTAATATATATATATAATAATATATATTTATATAAATTCATTACATCCTTTTTGAATATACCCCTATATTTTATAAGTATATAATAAATTGTAGCGTTTATATAATAATATATTTATTATAATATTTATATGTATGTGCGAATTGCTATAAGAATATAATAAGCTCGTTTAAAAAAAAAAAAAAAAAGAGTATTTTTTATTTTTTATTTATATAATAAGAAACCCGAAAATATATACAAATAGAAAAGTAGAAAATTATATTTATTTTATATACATGTTTTAAGATACAAGAAAATTTTATGCATATAATAAAAAGATAGTAATATAAATATAAATATAAATATAAATATATATACATATATACATATATACTGATAAGTCAAGATTTATTATTGAATATTTTTATATTTTTATCCTACATTTCATTTTTTTTTATTCTCCCTTGTATGTATATAATATATAATATATAATATATATATATATAATTAATTATAACAATTAAAAAAAAAAAAAAAAAAAAAATTATGAAAATTTAAAAAAATATTTGTAAAAAATATGGAAGATAAGGAAATAGTAAATAGTGAAAATAAAGGTGAGTCCAAAAAAAAAAATAAAAATAAAAAATAAAATATTTTTATATATATATATTATAAACATATAGTAATATTCCTTTGAGTTTATTTTATATGTTATTTGTTGTTTGTATGTAATTTTTTTTGTTATTTATCTTTTTTTGTCATTTTATAGTTGAAGCTATTAAAGAAGAAGAAAATATAAAGAAAGAAGATGAAGTAACAAAAAAGTCAGGTGAAAATACAGAAGAGAATGACATATCATTAGCAAATAATGTTTCATTAGGAAAACATTTATTAATAGGAAGTTCTCTTAAAAAAGGTAATAATATATGAGACATAAAATAAATATATATATATGTATGTGTTATATATATATATATATATATATATATATATATATATATGTTTATGTATATATATTCCCTTATATTTTATACCTCTTTTATTTCATTCGAACAGGTATCAGCGTTAGTGTTAGAGGAAGAACTGCGAATATGGGTATGAATGCAAAACAAGCTGGATCGGCATGGAAGAAAAAAGAAACAGAAAATGTTGAAGAAGAAGGAGAAGAAAAAGAAAAAAAGATTGATGATGAATCCTTCCCTGATTTATTAGAATCTACTGAAAAAATGAAATCAGAATTATCAAAAGAGAAAGATAAAAAAAAGAAACAATCGAAAGATGGTAAGAAAATTGAAGAGAATGCTAATGTTTTTAATTCTGGTTTTGATAGAGGTGGAAAAGTTATGGATGGAAATTCACCCGAATTTAATGATAAAAAAAAATATAATATGTATGATGGAAATAAGAAAAATGATAATGCGTTTAATAAGAAATGGTATAACAATCAACAAAATGATATGAATAATATGAATAATATGAATAATATGAATAATAATAACAATAATAATAACAATAATAATAACAATAATAACAATAATAATAATAATAATAATAATAATAATAATAATGGACCTACTTTTGATTCAAATGAAAATGAAGAAGTAACAGGTTATATATTACCAGGATTTAAAGGAAAACATATGGTTGGATTTACATGTTTTTTAAAAAGAGGTACACAAAATCCTATGCCAGCCCCACCATCATCTGCAACAAATAATCAAGGTGACAATAATATATCTACAGATAATAGAAATAATGAAAATAAAAAAATGATGAATACAAATATGAAAATGAATCAACAAGTAGATAACAATAATAATAATAATAATAATAATAATATGGTTAGTGGAATGAATACACCTATGAATAATATGAATAAAGGAGGTCCAAGAAATAATTTCAATAATTCTGCAAATGTGAGGGAACATAGTAATCATACTGCAAATAGATTTGCATCAATGGGTCAATATGGAAACAACAAAAATAATAATATGAATAATGTGAATAATGTGAATAATAATATGAACAATATGAACAATAATATGAACAATATGAACAATAATATGAACAATATGAACAATAATATGAACAACAATATGAACAATATGAACAATAATAATAATAACAAATATAATGAAAATAACATTTTATATAAAGGCACAAACTACAATAGAAATGTCAAAAATCTCGGACAAAATAATAACGAAGGTAATACAAATATGAAACATGGAAATAATAATAATAATAGAGGACATAGTAATAATAATAATAATTTTAATAGAAGAAATGATAAAAATGATAATAGGAATTTTAGAAGGAAAGATATAGATTTAGAAATAAACTGGAGGAATACAACTAACACAACACAAGATGAAAACAACAATAATTACAATAACAATAATAATAATAATAATAATAATAATAATAATAATAATAACAATAATCATAATAATAATCATCATGGAAAAAATTTTAGAAATTTTAATAATCTCAATAATATGAAAAATAATAATTCATCAAATAACAAAATGATGGGAATGAACCACATGCAACAAAAAGGTATGCATTCATCTCAAGGAGGTCATAAATATTCTTTTAATAAAAATGATGATCAAAAAAATAATAACAAAATGTTTAAAAATAATAACAACAATAATAATAATAATAATAATAACAATAATAATAATAATGGAAATAATAATTTTAATAATAATACTAATTTTCATATGAACAATAATAAACCTATAAATTCTATGGATGTAAAAAAAACACGTATGAAGGATATGAGAACTTTAAATGACCCTCCAAAGGTTAATGATAATGAAGCATAAAATAAACAAGCATTATATGTGTATATAGTAATATTTTAATTGCAAAAAAAAAAAATAAAAAATAAATAAATTAAATTTATATATGTAATATATATATATATATATCTTTCCTTTTTTATGTTCATATATATTTATATATATTACCTATTATATATATGTACATATATATTTCTTCATTTATATATATATATATTTTTTTATTTATTTATATGTTAATTATATGTGTGTGTCTTTATGTTAGTACGGTTTATATATGTATATATATTTTTTTTTCATTTTTTTTCCATGTTAAATTGGATAATATATATAATTTCCTTTTATTATATGTCTATACATATGTATTATATATATATATATATATATATATATATATATATATATGTGTATATGCTTATGTTTTTAATTTTTTTGTTTTTTCATGGGAATTAAAAATTATTTATAATATTTTGTATATATATATATATATATACATACCTTCTGAAAAAATATAATTATATATTTAAAAAAAAAAAAAAAAAAAAAAGTAAACATATATATGTATTTACTTATTTATACATTATTATACAATAAAATGTATATAAATTTATCTTTACATGTATATAAATATATACATATATATATATGTATGTAGGAAATAATATATATAAAAGGCACATAATTTAATGATATATATATATAATATATATTTATTTATATTGAATATAATTAATTATTATATAATATATACATTTTTATAATTATGTGTATATATTTTATTTTTTTATTCCTACCCCCAAATATAGTGCAAGAATATATTAAAATAAAAAAAAAAAAAAAAAAAACGAAAAAATAATATAACAAAAAAAAAAAAAAAGAGTATGACAAAAGAACAGAAATGAAGGGAAAATAAAATAATACATATATTCAATGTGCCAATGTTATTTTATTATTTTTTTTACATACATATAAAATATATATAAAATATATATATATTATATATATATATATACATATATTCATTTTAATTATTTTTCTTTTTGAATTTTTTTTTTTTTTCACCTCATATATGTATATATATATATATATATATATATATATATATAATATATATGTGTAAAGACTAAATTAATTTTAAATAAATAAATAGCATATAATTATTTATACAGGAAGGTATTATATATTATATATATAATAGTTAAGGAATTAAAAAAAAATAAACTTTATTTTGAATATCAAAGTTTGTAAGATTTTTATAAAAATAAATATATATATATATATATATATAAATACTTTTTATTTTATAAAATCAGAAAAAAAAGGTATACACATACATATGTGTACATATGCATATCTCTTAGGTGAATATAAAATGTCTATCCTTTATCATATATATTATATATATATGAACAAAATAAATAAATTTTTGTATATTTAAAAATTGTTTAATAAAAAAATGAACATAAATATATTCTCTCTTTTTATATATCTCCACACCACCTGTTCTCTTCCCTTATCTAAGAAAAAAAGAAGAAAAAAAAAAAAAAAAAAAAAAAAAAGATGACGTCATAAAAAGTTGACCTCTCACATATATGTATTTATGTATGTATGTTATATTTTTATTTTATTTTTTTTTTATTTTACTTGTTTTTCTTCTTCTCTTGTAAAATCGTTAACAATATCAAATTCCGCTCGAATTTCTTCGGTAGTTTTGTCTTTCATCATTGAAGCTATTTTTCCGCACGTCAAATCAAGAAGAGGTTTAATATCAAGATAGTTGGACGCCTAAATAAAAAAGAAATAATAAAAATGAACATATATATATATATATATATATATATATAATATATATATTTTTTTTTTATGTATAACCATAAGGATATTTATTTGTTTATATTTTACCTCGATGAGTTCATAAAGAGTCTCCTTATCAGTGTTCACAAAATCAAAATCCCATGAAGATACAACCTATTTTTTTTTTTTTTTTTTTTTTTTTTTTTGTAATAAAAGAAGAAAAAAATAGAAACAAAATAATTAATAGGCACATATATATAAACATATTAATATATATCAATATAAAATATATATATATATATATATATATATTTTTTTTTTTTTTTTCTTATAATTTTATTATTACGTCTTGTAAGTTAGAGGTTATTAAAGGCTTGGGGATTTCATCTGCTGGGTTATTAATATGATATTCCATATATTCAATTATTTTTTTTAAAATTGGGGTTTTAATATTTGGAAGTGGTATAGTGTCTTCTTCAGCAGTCATAACTATAAATTTAAAATACAAAAAAATAAAAATAAGAGTGCATTTTATAATTTTCATAATATTTATACTTTATTTTTTTTTTTTTTATATATTTTCATATTGTTTAGAATACCTTCCAAAATATTCATTATTACTGTTGACATAGATGCGGTATTTTTGTCAACTATAAATTCATCACCCTCAAAACTTACTAATTTTATCTTATCATTTTTCATTTTAAGAAACAAAAAAAATAAGTAAAAAAATGAAAATTAAAATGAAAACTATGTTATATTTTGTAATATATAAAATATAAATATATATATATATATATATATATTATATATATATATTTTTTTGTATTATTTTATTTAAATCTAAATGGTAACTTAATTCGATTTATATAATTTATGACACATTGTTTTTATACATATATATATATAATATATATAATATATAATATTATATATATTTCTTTTTTTTTGGAATATGTATTTATTTTTATATATTATTATTATTTTTTTTTTTTTTTTTTTTTGTAGTGGGTAAGGGAAAAAAAATGTTACGGAGATAATAATATATATAAATATATTTAATTATTTATATTGTAATATAATAGTATTATATATATATATGTATAATTTTTTTTTCTTCTTAAGTGTAGCAAAAAATAAATAAATAAATTAAAAAAAAACAAAATAAAATAATAATAATATAATATAAATATATATATATTTATTTATTTAAAATTAAAATATAATAATTTTTTAAGGCTTAAGATGTTAAAAAAATCAAAAAGAAGAGAATGATAAAATTAAATATATATATATATAAATATTTATTAATTTATTTGTAGAGTTCAAAAAATGAATAATCCTATGATTTAATAAGTATCATATTTTATAGAAACCTACGTAAAATTAAAAATAAATAAATTATAATATATATATATATATTTATTTATTTATATTTTTTTATTTATATGTTGAATTTTAAAATATATACAGAATGTCAGCTATTGGTATGCCGCAACACATTTTAATTTTATTTCAAGCAAGGCCCATGCTTGAATTTTATAAACCCATAAAAAAAAAGAAACCTAAGGAATATTCGGGTTTATCCGATTTTATAAATTATTTTGAAGAAGGAGAAGCTCCTCCTAAGATAAAGGTAGAGAGTTTTAAAGAAAGGAAAGAAAAAAAGAAGAAAGAAAAAATAGCTTATAATGAATTAATATTAAAAGAGAAAAGAAAAGAATATGATCCTTTTAAAAATGAGAATTTAACTAGTGATCCAAAAAAAACATTATTTATTGGAAGATTATCTTATGAAGTAAGTGAACAAAAATTAAAAAAAGAATTTGAAAATTATGGTAAAATTAAAACAGTTAAAATAATATATGATAAAAATTTAAAACCAAGAGGATATGCTTTTATTGAATTCGAACATACTAAAAGTATGAATGATGCTTATAAATTAGCTGATGGAAAGAAAATAGAAAATAGAAGAATATTAGTTGATATTGAAAGAGGAAGAACTGTAAAAAATTGGATTCCAAGAAGATTAGGTGGTGGGAAGGGACCTGCTAGAGGTTCTGAAGAGAAAAAAAAAATTACACATAATATTAATTGGACCGCTCTTATTAATAAGGATAAATATAGAAATGATAAAAAAAGAAGTGATGAACTTTATAAAAATGTTCCTTTATATAATGAAAGAAATAATGATGATGAGGAGGATGATGATATTAGTAGTACCTTGAGGGATTATAGGCATCATAGATATGATGACCACAGGAGGGGTTCAAAAAGGGATAGAAGACATAGGAGCAGACGATCTGAGTCAAGTGATAGACATCATCATAAGCATAGAAGAAGAGATAGAAGTAGGGATGACAGGGATAGGAATTATCATGATAGGCATGATAAGCATGATAGGCATGACAGGCATGACAGACATGATAGACATCATAGACATGACAGACATGACAGACATGATAGACATCATAGACATCATAGACATGACAGACATGACAGACATGATAAGCATGACAGACATCATAGACATGATAGGCATGATAAAAATTATGAAAAATATTCTAACGATGATAACCCTTATGATAATTCAATAAAAGATGACATAAATAAAGAAAATGACATAAATGACATACAAAATAATAATTATGAGAATAATGGAGAATCCAACGATGGTTTTGTTTATGAATCGATTACATCAATAGAAGACTGTGATGATTAAATGGGGAATACACACATATATATATATATACATAGATGTTTACATTTTTGTGTTGCATAATATCAATTAATATGTCTAAAATTATATGTTGGTAAGACATAGATATAATTTTATATATATATATTTTTTTTTTTTTTTTTTTTTTTTTGTTCTTATGGAAAATATATTTATATCCACATAAAAAGATGGATAAAATTTTTACTATTTTTTTTATATAAAAATATATATATTTATATTATATATATATATATATAATTATATATGTTTTATTTATTTATTATTTTTTTTTTAATATTATAAGATTTATAAAATTTATTAATTAAAGATTATATTTGCTATATCATTTTAACACTTTTTAATAAAATATTTTATTTCATATAAAATTAAAATTGTATATGTATATAAAAAGGAGGGGGAAAAAATATATAGAAATAATGGAAAGCATAAAATATAAAATATAAAAAATATATTATCTATTTTGTTCTTTTGTTTTTTTTTTTTTATGGTGTCTTATAATATAATATCTTTTGAGCATAAATGATATTATTGTGATATTATAGAATTATAATTACGAGAGAAATAAAAATAAAATAAAATTATATAATATATACTGTAATTTTATTTCATTTTATCATTATTTTAATTTTTCTTTTATAATACTTATACATATTCTTATAATAATTTTTGATAAAACGATAGAATATATATATGATAAGACAATATTATAAGTATTATATATATATATATATATATTTATTTGTTTATATATTTTTCTTTTTGTGTTTTTTATATATATGACAAAAAATGAATGAAGAGAGTGAAATTAGGAATGTCCCATTTTTCATTTTTCGTGATATTAAAAAAAAAAGGATGAGAAAAATTATACTTATGTGTAATAAGAAGAAACAAAAAAAGATGCTCCTTAAAAGTTTAAATATAAAATTTATATATGAAGAAGAAAATAAAAAGAATGTAAATATACATATAGATAATTTTTTACCGCTATCAATAAATAGAAATATGTCCATAAAAAAAAACAATAAGGATATAATATATGATGATAATTCTTGTAACTTATATGATATTAATAAATTAAAAATAGAAAAGATGAAAAAGATTATTAAAGATTTTTTCTATGATATATTTTTATTTTGTGTAAATAAAAATTTATCAATAAAAGAAATTTCTACCTTTTTATCTATAAAAAAATATATTTTTTATAAATATATATTTAAATGTGAGAATATAATAAATCTTTTTTTACAATATAAACAAATAATGTTATCACATTGTATAAACAGGATACCTAATTCTATAAAAGTTTTTTCTTTTTCTTCTCTTCATATATTATTAAAATATTCAGTTCGTAATTTTTTTAAAAATTATGCTTTTTATAAATATATTTTTACCCCTCACTATAAAATATCTTTCCAATGTATTCATAAGAATTTTAATTATTTGGAAATAGCAAATAGAGATTCATTACAAATATGTTCTGATGATGTAGCCACTTGTCAAGAAATAAAAATTTTAGAATCTCAAGAATATCTAAAGGGTTTGCTTACATGTAAAGGAAAGAATAAAAAGGAACATAAAAAAAGACTGTTTTATTTTTTGTTATTAAATGAGACACAAGGAAAATATAAATAAATAAATATATATATATATATATATATATATATATAATTATATATATATTTTTTTTTGATGTTATAGCTAGGGTTGGTTTTATGGATGACTATCATGATAAGAGTAGTGTCGATAATTTCTTGGAGATTTTTCAAACCCATTTGAATATGTATGATATAAAAAAAGATTGTGAACAATTCGAAATAAATAAATATGAGCAACGAAGAGATATAGAGAAAGCGTTCAGCCTTATAAAAAATAATATATTACACAAATATGATGAGAAAAAAAAGGAGGAAAAAAAAAAGGATAAGGACAAACTGATAAGAAGAGTAATAAAATAAAAAAATATATATACATATGTGTATATGTGTATATGTGTATATATGTATATATGTATATATTTCATTTTAATGTTATTATAATAATGCTATTCCATTTGTTTATTTTTTCAAGGTCCAAAATATGTATGATGATGTAGAGAATAAAATAATGTCTAGTTTAAAAAAAATCTTGGATATCACAAATAATGATGAGGAGCAAGAAAAATGTTAAATGAATTTATAAATTGATATATTAAATGAAAATAAGAATATGTTTTAATGATTATCATTCTATTATATTATTAGTATATTATTTTATTTTATTTTTTTAAGGGTACAATAAGAACCCGTCGATATCATAAATTAATTTATTTTTTATTTTTTCTACATCCATATCTTCTATGTGATCTTTTACATTATGAATTTTAATTTTAATATCTAGTATGGAATTATTGGGTATAATATCTTTAAGAGGAAAAAAAAAATACACATATATATATATATATATATATATTTATATATATATATATTTTATTTTTTATTTTTTTGTACCTCCCTTGTGGTAATATTCTGTGTAAAAAAAGAAAACGAATAGATTTCCTTCACTCATTTTTAAAAATAATTCTTGGATCTTTGATTCCAACTGATTTGTAAAAGGTATTGATATATATATATGTATATGTATATTTATTTATTTATATTTTTTCATATTTTTAATTTTTAATTTTTAATTTTTCATGTTTCATGTTTAATGTTTTATATAGGTCCTTACCTTGCTTACTTTTATAAGTCTATATTTTGCATATGAGAAATCGTCCTGTAATATCTTTTCATGAATAATTTTTATTTTTGATTGTATGATGATATAACTATTTTGTTTTATTTTTATTTCCTTGTTTATTTTATTTTCGATTATTTTGTAAGGCAATCCTTTTGTAGTAATAATAAAATTTTCCTTAAAAAAATGGCCCATTCAAATATATAAATAAATAAAAATACATATATATATATATATATTTATATTTTTTATTTTTTTATTTTATTTTTGAGACTGGCTTTTTTTTTTTTTTTACTTACATTTAATAGCAAATACTGAGAGTATATAGAAAAAACAGTTTGAATATTTATATTGTGATTAAAATTATTTTGTTCTTCAATAATAGCTGTTTTACATATAGGATTTATAGGAAGGCATACATATTGATATAAAGCATTTGTGTCATTATATGAAATATAAATATATTTTTCTATATTATCTTTAATTATATTTAATGTATACTTACAATTATCTAGAAAATATTCTGTATATAATAATGAGATATTATGAATGAAATATTTATTCCATAAATGTTGGTTACATAAATTAATTTCTAATATATCTTCTATAATAATATCAATATATTTTTCTTTTTTTTTTTCTTCTTTTATTATTTGATATATGAGTTGTATAATTTTTATACATGTTTTGCACAAAGAATATGTCTTATGTGTTTCGTTTATAATATCATATATTTCATTTTTTATTTTATTTTTTTCTTTACTATCAAAAAGTTCCATATGAAATAATTCAGAAACATAATCATTTGTAATAGTTGTGCATGAGCACATATGAGGCATCATTAAAGGGAAGTTAAATATATGAAGAAAGATAGCTACATAAAATATAAATCCATACATATGTATTAAAATATATATATATATTTATATATTTATGTCTTTTTATCGTTTAAGGGTGTGAACCTATTGAATGAATAAAACAAAATAACCTATATTTTTTTTATAATATATATATATATATATATATATATATATATATATATTTTATTGTATAATTTATATACTATTGGGAGTCATTTTATAAAAAACTATTGTGAACTTTATTTAAATGATAAAAAGGAGGAGAATAGACCAATGAAAATTATTTAATAAAAATGTATATTTATTAATATTCTCTCTAAGATTTTTCAAAAAAATACAATCTACATAAAATATATATATATATATTATATTATCATATGTTTATTATTTTAAAACCTTTTTTTAAAGGTCAATATAATATATTATACTATAAAGAAAAAAAAAATATATACATATTTTTCATCTTTATTTTTTATACATTAATCACTTCAAATTTTATGGAATTTTTTAAGATATTACTTTTAAATGTTTTCATTTATTTTATATTGATAAAAGATATTATTTAAAAATATTTCCAAAAAAAAAAAAAAAAAAAAAAAAAAAAAAAAAAAATATATACAATATTATATATATATATATATATATATATCAATTATGTAATAAGTACGTGATATTGTATATCCTATATTTTAATAAATATTAATATATAAAAAATTATGCATATGTGGTATATAATAATAATATGATGTAAAAAAAAAAAAATAAATAAAACATTATATTTTTTTTAAGAAAATTTTCTATATAATTCTTACAATATAAATATATATAATATATATAATATATATATATATAATTATGTTTATTATCATATAATTTATTTTATTTTAAAAATTTTTTTTTACATCTTATAAAAGAATGAGAAAAAAAAAAAAACAAAGTTATTTATTAGAGAATTATTGAATTAAAAATTATAGTGATAAATATAAATCTTTTTATATAATATCACATATAAATAATAATATATATATATATTTATTTATTTATTTATTTTGTGGCTCATAAAATATTATGATGTTATAATTTTTAGTGAGTGACAAGATGAAAGGATTTAATATAAGAAGTTCAAAAAAAAAGTTTAGTACTTTTAGCAAGAACGGAAATAATAATAATTATAATAATAATAATAATTATAATAATTATAATAATAATAATTCTAATAGATATTATAAGAATAATAAAAAAAATCGAAGAAACGTTGGTAGTAATAGTAGAGAGCAAAATGATGAAAACAGATTTGTAGAAAGATCGTGTGAAGATATTTATGATTATATAATTAATATTTCTTATATATTGAATGAGAAATATGAAAAATATTTAATATATGAAATGAGAGAAGAAAATATAAATAAAGGAAATAAAGCATTTCATCAGATAAATTTGGATAATACATGTTATGATATAGAAGATGATATATGTATATTATTAAAAGTTATTGAAGAAATAAAAAATAATGAAATAAAAATATTTGATCATAGGAAAGGTTCAAAAATTATAGAGAAATTAATATATTATTGTTTTTTTTTATTAAAATATAATGAGAAAAATATAAAGAATGAAAATATTAGTTTAGAATGTATACAAGCATATAATAATTTATTAAGAGTAGTTAATCAATATTTTATAACATTAACATTATCTAATTATGGATCACATGTTATACAAAGTTTATTATGTTTATATCCATATTTTAATAAATATGAATATTTATATATAGACAAATTAACTATGAAAAATATAGAATACAATAAAATGTATGATTACTTCAAAAATATATGTAACCTTGTGTGTGATCATTTATTTGAAATTATTTTTGATAGATGTGGCACACATGTATTAAGATCTTTTTTCTATTCATTAGGTGGCTATTTATATGTTAATATAAGTGATATAACATTTAGAAAATCTAAAATAAATAAAAATAGAATTAAAAATAAATTAAATAATAAAGGTCTTAATAACAATATAAAAAATAGTGAACTCAAATATGTTGATAAAAATTTCGAATCGAATATTTTTAATGAATATATATATAAAATAGTAGAAATGATAACAAATGAAATTGAAAAGCCTAATATATCTTTGAAGTATAAAAATTTGTTATATCAATATGTATATTATGATAATAATAATAAAAATAGTACTGGTAATAATAATAATAAAAAAAGTAGTGGTAATAATAATAATAAAAATAGTACTGGTAATAATAATAATAATAATAATAATAATAGTAATGATAACATTTTAGATGAAAATAATAACAGTGATTATATATCCAATGTTTACAATACACATAATAATATGAACAAGTCAGATAATTTAAAATATATTGTTGAAAGTAATAGTCAACATTTTATTTGCCCTTTATTATATAATACATATTCTGTTCCAGCTCTTGTTATATTATTCGAATTATTGAATGATAAAAATATTGAATGTTCTTGCTTGATTAAACAAATATTTTTAATAAATAAAACGAAATTATATTATATAGAAAAAACCAAAGAAAAGCAAAAAGATGATAATGTGTTATCATCACATGTGGAAAGCCCTTTAAAACAGTTATTGGATATTTTAATAGTATTAGATAATTCAAGCATAATGATTGAGAAATTATTAAAAATAAAAAATGAAGAAACATTTTATATGTTCAATATGTATATATTAAAAAATGTAAATAAATTGATATGTGAAAATATTTATTCGAATATGGTTTTATATAATTATTTTACAAATGAATATATTTCTGAAGAAATGTTTGATTTATTAATTAAACATATACATATAGTTGAATTAATTAAAAATAAAAAATATAATATTTTAAAATGTCTTTTTTTTTTGGCTCAATGGTATAAACGTAATTGTAAATATTTATTTAATGAGTTGATAAAAAATTTTCATTTGAATGATGAACATAAAAAGGGAAACAGTAAAAGGTTTATGTGGATATGTATTTTATGTATGTGTGATTATAATGATTTGCCCTCTATGCTTAAAGATGTATATATGAAAAATGACGATGATAATTGTTCAGATATAAATGAAAAGAACGAAAAAAATAAAAGATTGTGTAATAATAATAATTTGTGTAAAAATTTAAATAATTATAATTTTTATAACCATCTAAAAATTGATATAAATGGTTATTACATTTTATTATATTTATTATCATTCCCAAAAGAATCCATAACAACGTTAACAAATTCG
>NC_041705.1:2546054-2653825 GCF_900097015.1 Plasmodium sp. gorilla clade G2
GCATTTATATTCTAATAAACATGAATATGAAGAATTAGATGATAAAGAAAAAAGTAGTGAGAAGCCTTTTTTGAATGGAAAAAATCAAAGTTTAAAATTATATAAGATAATAAAATTATCACCTACTGTTAAGATTTTTATATTTAGTTATCCTAATGAATATGAACATTTAGGATTAGGTATTTGTAAACATATAAAATTTAATGCATGCAATATTGAAGGAAAAGTAAAAGGAAAATGGAATAATAATGAGGATAAAGAAAAAAATTTGAAACAAATAAGTAGAAGTTATACTCCTGTTTATATTGATAAAAAACAAAAACATGTTCATTTTATTATTCGTGTTTATTATCCAGATGATGAATATATAGATGGAGGTAAAATGAGTATTCAATTAAATAAATTAAATAACAATGATGAAATAGATATAAATGGACCATTTGGATTATTAGAATATAAAGGAAACAATGAACTCTTACATCTTTCTAAATCTGTTAAAATTAAAAAACATATTGTTATGATTGCAGGAGGTACAGGTATGACACCTTTCTTTCGTTTAATAAATCATTTATTATTAACTAAAGAAAAGGAACCTCCGAGCGAGCCTCTTTATATCACATTTATTTATGCTAATAGAAATGAAAATGAAATATTGTTAAAATCGAGTAATAAAAAAAAAAAAAAAAAAAAAAAAAAAAAAAAAAAAAAAAAAAAAATATATGTATATATATATATATATATATATATATATATATATGTATATATGTTTATATATGTACAATTTTTCTTTTAATTTTTTTCAATTTTACAGTTTTTGATGATTATGACAACAGGTTCGAAAATTTCAAGAGGGTTTACAGTGTAGACAAATGTTTGGATACCAATCAAGTGGAAAATTTTGAAAACATTGGATTTATAAATGAGGAATTATTAAGAAAATATGTTTTGAAATATGAAAAATTAAATATTGAAGTTAAAAGTAAAGATACTCTAATCTTATTATGCGGACCACCACCTATGACAACTACAGTGAAATCAATATTGAAGGATCAACTTCACATGGAAAATATTATAGTATTCTAAACTATAGAGACATAGAAAGGAAAAATATATATATATAAAATAATATAAAGGAATTAAAAAATAATAATATATTACCATATAATAGTATATATATATATATATATATATATATATTAGGTCATTATTATACTTAAGAAGGTTCTTATATTTTATAATATATTTATATTTCCTTATTATATGATATATTATTATTATTAATTTTATTGTATTTTTTTGTTGTTGTTGTCTTTCTTCTTATTTTATTTTTTTATGATTTATTTTGTTTTAATTTTGTTTTCTTTTTCTCTTGTCAATAGAAATGTTTTTAAAAAATAAACATTTGGTACTTCATTTTTATAAAAAAAAAGAAAAAATATATATATATATATATATATTTATTTATTTATCGTGTTGGTTTTATATGTATATATATATTTATCTTAATTATTAACAAAATATAATTTTAATTAAAAAAAAAAAAAAAAAATAATAAAATTACATAAAAATTAAAAAATAAGAAATAAAAATATAATATATAATATATAATATATATTATTAATGAATGAATAAATTAAAAAAAAAAAATTTTAATTGTTTTAATTCATTAATGAAACGAATTTGTCTAGATACCAATAACCCAAAACAGTAATGTCAAAAAATGCAATTTTCATATTTAACATTCTTAATATTTTGGAATTCTCTAGACTTATAAGTTTATCTTTTTCAGCTAGAATTTTGTTTTCTTTTAAAATAATTTTCTGATCAATAATATCAAAATTTAATTTCCTTTTTTGTAAATCTTTTTGCATAGAAACTGGAACATTTAAAACATCACCACATTTTAATGTTATATCTTGTGGTGATATATTTCCATGTTTTATATATTCTTCTGGTTGAAATTCATTAAAAAATTTCAAAACGTTTAATGGGCTATCCTTGGTGATTAAAAGGATTCGGTTCCCAACAAGTAGCTACAAAAAAGGGAAATAAAAAAAAAAAATATATGTGTAAATTTAAAATATATATATATATATATATATATATATATATATATATATATATTTGATATTTCCAAAGAATGTTACCTCCGATATTTTGCTCATGTTTGGTTTGATTTCATTATTTTCATTGATGCCAAGTGCCAATTTCATTAATTTATTCTTTCCAATAAAAAATCTAAAAATGAAGGGAGTAAAACAAAATAATGAGGCCATGATATTATCACATATATATATATATATATATATATATATCATATATATGTTATTTTTTTTATTTTTTTATTTTTTTTTTTTTACTTTCCGTTTGGCTTAAAATGCTCTATGGCTACTTTCAGATTATTGTTTGAATAAGTTCTAATATCTAATACATATACATAAACATTTGGTATTTGAATCATTTTTTTTATTTCTAATAATTTCAAGTCTTTCATTTCCTTTTTATTGACTTTCTTCTTGACTTTGGTCAAGGAAATCTTAACATTTCTTTTTGATTTTGGCATCTTTAAAAGTGGAAATAAAATCAAAAATATGTGATAAATTAAAATAAATAAATAAAAAAATATATGTATATATATATATTAATAAATGACTTCTCTTTAAAATTTTCTATATAAATTATATATATATATATATATATATATATATATATATATATGTATAATATATAATATATGTTATATTTTTTTTTATAGGGTCATGATTTCTTCATGTTTCATAGGTCATAAATATTAAAAAGAAACATAACAAAAGTAAATAATATTATATTATATATATATAATTAATTTTTAAAAAATAAGGAATGCATAAATTAATAAATTAATTATTTATATAATATAAAATTTTTACAAAATAATAAATCTAAAAAAAAAAAAAAAAAAAAAAAAAAAAAAAAAAAAAAGTTATAAATTATACCTATTCTACATATTTATATTAATATATATGTAAGATTATATATATTTTTTTTTTTATATAGGTTATATTTTTTTTTTAATTCCACATAATGAATATGTATACAAATATAAGATATTTTAATGATAAATAAATAGTATCTGTTTTATTATTATTTCTTTTTTTCTTATTTGAATAAATAAATAAATATATATATATTATATATATTATATATTTTTTTTATTTTTTTATATATATGTTATAATTTTTAAAGAATGATTGAGTTGTATAAAAAATTATACGTGTTTATTTTTATAATATTATTATGAACATATAATAAATTGTTATAATATATTATTATATATATATGATATATATATTTTTTTTGTTTTTCATTGAAATACTTTTTTTTTTAATAAATATATGATTGTTTATGTCCTTTTCTTTTGGATTTTCCTTTATTTTTGTTTATATTTCAATATTAAAGAAAGCGTTATATTAGGAAGTTGTAAGATTATATTAAGAAGGCCGTTTGAAGAAGAAAAGAAGAAAGATATATTTTTTTTTTATAATTCTGCAAAGTATTTATTAAAAGGAAAGAGAAATACGTTTGATTCGTTTCCTTTGTATTCTAATAAAAGGGGAAGAATAAATTTATTTATTAATAAAGATAAAAAAAAAAAAATAATAAATAAAATAAAAAAAAAAAGCAATATCAATATTAATAGTAATAATAGTAATAATAGTAATTATAGTAATTATTATTATTATTATTTTTTTAAAAAAAGAGAATGTGGTGAACCATTTTTTTCTTTTTATTCCTATCAAAATATTTTAACTTTACATAATAATAAAATATTAAAAGATCAAGAAAATAATTATGTCTTGTTAGATTTATATAAGAATATAAAAAAAGAGTATAAAAAGGAAAAAAATAAAAAAAAAAGGGAATATTATTATAATTATAATAAGTTTATGTATTTAAACAGTATAAAAGGAAAAGATATTTTTATCAAGTTAAATAAAATTAATAATAAGAGTTATTTTTATAAATATTTACAGAAATCAAATAAATGTATTAACACATATATATATTGTAATTCACATAATTTTCATAAATCTAATTATTTTTTAAAAAACTTTGATCTTAAACAACTATTTATAAAAAATAAAAAAAAAGATAACTTTTGTTTTAGTGTCCATTTAGGAAAGGATAAAAATATCAACTTGGATAATTTGAAGAAAGAGTACAATAAAAGTTGTAACACTAGAACAAACGTTAAAGGTAACACTGACAATAATATAAATAGTAATAGTATTAGTAGTAGTAGTTATTATTGTTGTGTTAATATGGATATGAATGATAAAGTAAATAATACAAATAATTGGAATAAGACAAAGGAAGATAAAAATGATAATGTTAAAAATACATTATGTTCATCAAACCATGAAGAAGAAAAAAATAAAAAAAAATATATGAGTTCAGAAGAAGTGAGAAATAATTTTATTAATTATTTTTCTAAAAAAAATCATACTATTATTGAAAGTTCTTCTGTTGTTCCATATAATGATAATACATTATTATTTACCAATGCAGGTATGAATCAATTTAAGAAGATATTTTTAGGTAATGCTGATAAGAATAGTGATTTAGGAAAATTAAAAAGAGCAGTAGATACACAAAAATGTATAAGAGCAGGTGGAAAACATAATGATTTGGATGATGTAGGAAAAGATGTATATCATCATACATTTTTTGAGATGTTAGGAAATTGGAGTTTTGGTGATTATTTTAAAGAAGAAAGTATATCATTTGCATGGGATTTATTAATTAATGTTTATAAAATAGATCCTGATAGATTATATGTTACATATTTTGGTGGAGATGAAAATTTATCTAGTTGTCCAGCAGATTATGAAACAAAAAAAATATGGATGAAATATATTAGTGAAGATCGTATATTACCATTTGGATTAAAAGAGAATTTTTGGGAAATGGCAGAAACAGGACCTTGTGGGCCATGTTCAGAAATACATTATGATCGTATAGGTAATAGAGATGCATCTAGATTAGTTAATAAAGATGATCCCAGTGTACTTGAAATATGGAATATTGTTTTTATGCAATATAATAAAGATGAAAATAAAAATATGAATAAGTTACCATTTCCTTGTATCGATACAGGTATGGGTTTAGAACGTATTACTTCAATTTTACAAAATGTAGATAGTAATTATGATACTGATCTTTTTCAACCTATATTTAAACAAATTAAAGAATTATTTCCATATTTACCTAATTATCAAGGCAAAATTAATGAACAAGATCTTGATAAAATTGATACGGCTTATAGAGTTATTAGTGATCATATCAGATGTGTTACAATAGCTATTAGTGATGGATGCTTACCAAGTAATGAAGGCAGAAATTATGTTATAAGAAGAATAATTAGAAGAGCTATCAGATTTGGAAAACAAGTTTTTAATATTAAAAGTAATGTTTTGTGGTTTTATAAACTAGTCGATTCAGTTTCTTTTATTTTAGGTAATACATTTAAAGATTTACAAAATGTTGAAAAAATCAATTTTATTAAAAATACTATTAAACAAGAAGAAATGGTATTTAATAAAACATTAGAAAAAGGGGTAGAACAATTTCATAAAATTATTAAGAAAAATACAAAAAATAATATATTCAGTGGAAAAGATGCATTCGATTTATATACCTCTTTTGGATTCCCAATAGATTTAATACAAATCATGTGTGAAGAAAAATCATTCAATTTGAATCTTCAAGAATTTAATGATTTATTTAAAAAACATCAACTTGTATCTGATACCAATAATTTTAAATTAAACAAATTCTTTGATATTCCTGTAGAAAAATCACATGAATTAAAAAATGTTCATAATATTAAACCAACACTTGATCATTTCAAATATGACTGGAATAATAATTGTACAAATGATGGTGACAATAAAAATATAAAATTTGAAACATATCTTCAAGTTATTTATGATGGAAATAATTTCTTAGATAACTTTACTTTACCATCTAATAATGACAAACAAGATTGTGAAGAACAACAAACAGTTGATGAAAAAAACAAAAAATATGCACTCATATTAAAAGAAACTAATTTTTATTATGAAAATGGAGGACAAATATACGATACTGGTATTATCCAAAATGACAATATGATATTTCAAGTTTTAAATGTTCAAAAAATTAATGAATATGTATTACATATAGGTATATTTCTCAAAGGATATGTAAGCAAAAATGATAAGGTTCAAACTGTTGTAGATTTTGATAGAAGAAAATTGGTTGCATGTAACCATACTGCAACACATATGCTTAATTTCATGTTGAGAAAAGTATTAACTGAAAAGTATACAAACAATGCAAAATCATCTAAAAATTGTGAAGGAAATAATGAGAAGCATGAAATGACTGATAATAACACCGATGGTAACAATGATAATAATAATAATGATGATAATAATGATGGTAACAAGGAAGAAAAGGGATTTTCTATTTTTACTTGTGAACAAAAAGGTTCCTTAGTAGATGATGAAAAACTACGTTTCGATTTTTCATTTATCGAAAATATTAACATAGATGCTATTACCAAAATAGAAAACGAAATTAACAAATTAATTAACGAAGAATTAAATGTTACGGTCAAAACGATGGATTTAGAAGAAAGCAAAAAAATTAAAGGAATCAGAGCAATTTTTGAAGAAGATTATGCCGATAAAGTTAATGTTGTTTTTATTAATAAAGATGTGAATAATATATTAAACAATATGGATATGGATTATACATATCTACATTCAATTGAATTATGTGGTGGTACACATATTGGAAATACAAAATTAATAAAAAAATTTATTATTACATCTGAAGAAAGTATTGGAAAGGGAATCTATAGAATTACTGCTGTTACGAATAAAAAGGCTGATGAAATTGAAAAAACCTTTAATGACTTATATGATAAATATAAACATGTTCTTCAAGAACCAAATGAAAATAAATTAACAGATGTACAAAACTATAAGAGAACATTAAAAGAAAATAAATTCTTACCATATATTAAAAAACATCATATTTTACAAGAGTTAGAACAAATTGAAAAAACTATTGTTGAAAAAACGAAAAATATGCAAAAGGAATTGTTCAATAAAGCAACTAATATAGGAAAGGACTATGCATTACAAGACAAAAATAACACCCTATTAGATATCAAATTCTTTGATGAAATAAAGGGGAATCAAAAGGTTTTGGAAAAGATTGTTCAATCATATTCCAAAAATAATAAAAATTTGAGTTATTTCTTTATTATTATTGATGAAAATAATACTTATTGTGTTTTGGAGGTCAAGGATGCCTTGAAAACTAAAAATGTGCAAGCCGATTTATTTATGAAGGAAATTATGAAATCTGTGCTCGGGCATTCAGGAGGAAGTAAAAACAAGGCATTTGGATCAGTGGAGAAGGATAAAGGAAATGTTATCAAGGAGCTTGCCGAACAAATGTTAAAAAAATATGAATAAATAAATAAATATATATATATATATATATATTTGTCTGTGTTTATTTTTGTTTTATTATATATATGTCTATTTTCCCTTTACGTTTAACGTGTATCGTATTGTATTGTATTTCATTACATAAATACCATGTGTTTTTTAATTTTCATTTTTAATACTTGAGTATTCGTAGTTTATATAATAATATGAATAATTTTATTTTTCACAAAAAAAAAAAAAAATAAAATAAACAACATATATATTTAATAATAATAATAGTAATAAATGTCGTTATTATTTTAAGTAATGTAATAGATTTGTAAATATCCAATATTATATAGTTCATTTTTTCTATATGGACTTTAAAATTTAAAAGGATTCCTAATTTCCTTAACATGTCATAAAAGTGGAATTATATATATATATATATATATATATATATATATATTTATAAAGCCATGTACATTGTTTAGTTAATGAACATAAACATAAATATCACGTTTTTAATTATGATTAGTAATGTAATAGACATATTATAAGATATGTGTAAATTAGATATGGAAATATTATAATATTAATCTATAGATATATTTCATTAAAAGAAAAAAAAAAAATAAAATTTATTGTTAGAAAAGCTATATTTTTTTTTTTTAGACATAATTATACTTTGAGAAAAAAAAAAAAATAAAAAAAAACGTATGTACCGTTCATATATTTTTTTACAATTTATTTAATTTTTTTTTTTTTTTTCTTTTGCCCTTTAAGAATTGAGAAATAGTAGAATAGTAGCCATGTTTCATTAATTATATAATAAAAAAATAATAATGTAATTAATTTTTTATGAACAGGTCATGTAAAAAAGGTGGTGCCAGCTAAAATATTTCAATATAATTTTAGCTACATTATAGAAATATTCTTGTATTCGATGGTTGTTCATGTGAAAAAATGGAAATCATATAAATTTGTTTTATTATTTTATTTTTTTGTAGAATTTATTAAATTGAATTATTTATTTAAAAATAAATAAAAAAAAAATAAATAAATAAATAAATATATATAAACATTTGTATACATATTTTTTTTTTTTTTTTTTTTTAAATTTATTCATGGTGTCGAAAAGAATCTTTCTCTTTGTTTTAAAAGTATAGGCATTATTTTTTTTTTTTATAAACCTATAACATAAAACATATAATATTAAAATATACATATATTTAATAATTTGACTATATATATATATATATATATATATATACATTTCCATATTAATATAACAACAATGAAATTAAATAGATTAATTTCCTTTTTCCCTTTTGTGTGTCTTTTTTTTCGTGTGCTTTCTTGTGAAGGAATTAACGAAAAAAAAAAAATTAATTTGAAAATAGAATTAATCGATAAAGATGTATTATTATCAGATGATCATTTAAAAAAAGAGAAAGTTATTATGCAAGATGGTAGAAAGATTAAAATTAAGAATTTTGAAAGAATTAAGGAGAATGTACTTGAGAGAGCTATAATTGTAAAAGAACTTGATAAATTGAAATCTATTAGTACAAAAGACGATGCTATAACTTTAGAAACATTAGGTGACGACAATAATGATGATGAAAACAATGAAACATCAGTAAATGATGAAAATAATAATGATGAAAACAATGAAACATCATTAAATGATGAAAATAATAATGATCAAAACAATAATGATGCTAGTGATCAGGTAGATGAAGAACAAAATAATATGAAAGTAATTTCGTCAGAAGAATCTGTAGAGAATGATATTCATATGTTACGTAAAGTTTATCAAAGAGATTCAGAAAATGGTTCAACAACCTATTGTTATATGAGATATACATTTAATTTTAATTTGGAAAAATTAAATGAAAACAGTAGAAGCGAACTATTTAAAGGATTAGATAAGACACTTGATTATCTATCCTTTTTACCAAAAAATGAAGATGTAACAGATACTGAATCAATACTAGATAGTGAATACAAGAAATTAGATAACACTCTTGGGTCTACCGATCCTATCGTTTCTAATTTAGAATTGAAAAATAATAATTTTCATAACATTAGTACTTCAGAATATGTTGATACTATAGATGAAATTATAAACTTTTTAAACACACGAAATGATCAATTAAATATATCACCCTCCCTAAAATATAAATTAATGGAAGCAAAAAATAATTTAAATACATATATTAATAATAATAATAATAATAAAGATATCTTAGTGAATAGTCCACGTGATAAAAATATATATCTTTATGAATGGTTACAACATTTAAATAAAGCTTTTTTGGAAAAGAAAAAGGCATTAGAATTGTTGAATGACACAGAGGACATAAAAGAAAATTATAATGATAAATTATTTGTGAATTCAGTAGAGCAATTATTTTATTGTTATAATTTATTTGAAGAGTCTAATGATAATATAGATTCTTTTTTTATAAATAAAGTGAGAAAGAACAAAGCATCTAAAAAAGTTAATATTAATATTCATAAATCATTATCAAAAGAATTGTTAAGTAAGAACATTGATGATAATGTTGATGATGAGCTAACTAAATGTAAATCCTTTTTAAATTTGATAACTCCAAATGAACTATTTTTAAATGATGATTTGAATATTTCACAGGATGATGTAGTAAGAGATAATATTAATATGAACCAAGAGGAAGACAAAGATGAAGAATACGAAGAAAATAAAAATAGTGATATATTTTTAAATAATTTAAATCTACAAAATAGAAATAAGCTTGTTAATAGTAATGATGAAGAAGATGATGTAGAGGATGCAAAGAATTATGAAATGAATAACAATGAAATGGATTCATTAAATGTATCATCTTTAAGAAAGAACGAATCTTATTTAGAAAACACAGAATCTTTTAGTCAATTAACACAGGAGATAAAAAATGACGAAATGACAGAGGATTATGACTACGGTTATGATATTGACAGTGAAGAAGAAGATGATGAGGAGAGTAATGAAGAGTATGATGAGGAGAGTAATGAAAAGTATGATGAGGAGAATGATGAAGAGGATGATGAGGAGAGTGATGAAGAGGATGATGAGGAGAGTGATGAAGAGGATGATGAGGAGAGTGACGAGGAGAGTGATGAAGAGGATGATGAGGAGAGTGATGAAGAGTATGATGAGGAGAGTGACGAGGAGGGTGATGAAGAGGATGATGAGGAGAGTGATGAAGAATTTGATGAGGAGAGTGATGAAGAGGATGATGAGGAGAGTGATGAAGAGGATGATGAGGAGAGTGATGAAGAATTCGATGAGGAGAGTGATGAAGAGGATGATGAGGAGAGTGATGAAGAATTTGATGAGGAGAGTGATGAAGAGGATGATGAGGAGAGTGATGAAGAATTCGATGAGGAGAGTAATGAAGAATTCGATGAAGAGAGCGATGAAGACATTAATGAAGAATTTGATGAAGAGGACTATGATAACAATTACGAAAATTTACATTATAAAGGGAAAGATAACTATTCAAATTACAGTTTAAAAAATGCTTTAAGTGATTTAGCTAAAAGCAGTACTAATCACTTAATAGATAAAGCAACAAATAGTATTTCAAGTGCCTTAAAAAAAAACTTTAATAAAAAAAAAATAGCAGACAAATCAAACAAGTTCTTGGGTAAATTAAGCAAGGGTCTTAATAATAGTAAAAATATTATTAATAAAACAAAGAAGGATATTAAAAAAGGAATTAATAAAGGGAAAAAAATAATAAAAGATACAAAAAAGGATGTAAAGAAAGGTGTTCAAAATACAAAAGAAAAAGGAAAGATTTTGACTAAAAAAGCTAAAAAGGTAGTTAAAAAAGGTAATGACAAAGTTAAAGAAAATGTCCAAGTTGGATTGAATAAAGTAAAAAAGGGAACAAAAAAGAGTATCAATAAAGTAAAGAATGGAGCAGAGAATAGTATAAATAAAGTAAAAAAGGGAACAAAAAATGGTATAAATAAAGTAAAAAAGGAAACAAAAAAGAGTATGAATAAAGTAAAAGAAGGAACAAAAAATGGTATCAATAAAGTAAAGAATGGAGCACAGAATAGTATAAATAAAGTAAAAGAAGGAACAAAAAATGGTATCAATAAAGTAAAGAATGGAGCACATAATGGTATAAATAAAGTAAAAGAAGGAACAAAAAATGGTATAAATAAAGTAAAAGAAGGAACAAAAAATGGTATAAATAAAGTAAAAGATGGAGCAGAAAATAGTATAAATATAGTAAAAGAGGGTATACAAAATGGTAAAGATAAAATTAAAGAGGGTTCAAAGGATGCTATAAATAAAGTAAAAAATGAAGTAGATAAAGGTGTTAATAAAGTAAAAGAGTACGCACAAAATGGAGTAAACGAAGTTAAAAATGGAACAGTAAATATTCTAGAAGATGCTATAAAGGAAATATCAAAACCTACTGGAAATTTACGCATTAAAGAAAAAGAAAGTATTAATAAATTGAATACAACATCTAATAAGGTTACAAATAAGAAAGGAAAAACACCATTAAATAAAAGTAAATCTGATGAAAAAAGAAACTCTAATCGTCGTAAAACGTCTCTAATAAGTTTAACAGAAGTATCAAATAAGAAATCCTTGAATAAGAACAAAATTAAAAAAGAGATAAACAAAATTAATAAAGAATACAAAAAATTGAAAAAAATGGAAAAAAAAATGAAAAAAGAATTGAATAATCCTAATCCTTCAGACAAAAAAATTATATCAGAATTTGATGATTTTGAAAAATCAAATGAAAATAAAAAAAATAAGACTATATAAATATCTCCATATTTTTTATACTAAAATATTATAAATAAATATATATATATATATGTTCACAGATTATTTCTTATATTATTAACTTTTAATTAAAATGGAAAAGATTTATTTTACTCTTAAGCATATTTTAATAAGTTAATAAGATTTTAAGAATGTTTTTTAATTCACCATATTGATTTATAAAGTGTTGTTTATTTGCTTATGTATTAATATGCATTATTATATATTATGTATATATCTTTATGATTTTTTTTGTGTATTTTTTTCGTTCCTAATCTTTGTCTTTTATTTTTAATTTATGTTGTTTATATATTTTTTCCACATGTTTCTTATATGTATATGAAGATATATATATATATATATATATATATATATATATATTGATTTATTTTTCTTTATATATTCATTTTTTCATTGATATGATTTTATGAAAAGACTTTTTTATATTTTGTTAAATAAAATTTGTAGATTAGAATATAAAAAAAGAAAAAGAAAAATTTTAACTTATGTTTTCTTTTGTATGTGGTTTATAAAGGTTACAAATAAAAAATTATGTGAATTGGTTATTTATGAATAACGGACAATATTATTAAAATATAATAATATATATATATTTATTTATTTAATGATTTTGTAGTACTCATTTATATAATAATATCACCTATATATTATTATATTTATTTTATATGTACACACCAGTTGTGTATTTTAAGGTACCAAATTATAAAATTTTAATTTATAAGTTAATGTTTTATTGTATAAAAATGGATATATATATTCTATGTTGTTGTTGTTTTTTTTATTTTTTTTTTTTACATAGAATTACTATATGTATATTAACAGGATTGTCTTTTTTTTTGATATTATTTTATTCATGTTGTATTAATATAGCTATATAGCTACCTTTAAGGAAAAAAAAAAAAAAAAAAAAAAAAAAACCTGCATATGCATATTATAACGTAACCTTGTTCATGTAAAAATTGTTATATTTTTTTTTTTTTTTACCTTTTTAGCTAACTGAATATATATAATATATATTTTTTTTTATATAATTATACTTTAGTTAAAGAAAGATAATATACTCAATATAAATATTAGTTGTCTTATAATTATACTGTATATCATATTGAATGTAGTTTTATAATTTGTGTACTTGTTTCAGAAATGTGATAGTTAATATATAAATAGGAAAAAATATATATATATATATATAATATACTATGTTTTTTTTTTTTTTTTCTTTTCTTTTTTAATATTCCAAACTTTATATGTTTCTATAATTTTTATTTAATATGATTTAAGTTTTGATTTTTACATATATGTAATAATAATATTATATCATTTGTTATATCGTTTTATAATATAGCCATATATATATATTTATTTATTTGGTTACATTTTTGAAATATATATTACAATTAATTTATAATCGTTTTCAAATTTGTGTGCATATTGAAATTGGTTACTAGTGGTTATAATATTAATATAATTTCCTTGTGGATATATTTACATATAAAAAAAAAAAAAAAAAAAAAAAGATTGTTGAAATATATATTTATGTGTGTAAACACTTGATTTATTCTATTTGAAGGATGAGAAAATATTTATGTAGAGTATCCTTTAACGTTGTTATTTTTATAATATTATTTTGTCATATAATTTTAGGAAGAAATAATAAGACGATAAAATGGATAAGTATTGAAAAGGATGGTAATTTGTTTAATCATGTAGTTCGATATTTTATACAAGATGATAAAATATTGAAAATATATACAATTGATAATAATATAAATATGGATAATATTGATAACGATTCTTATATAAATAATGAAGATAGTTTGATAAAGAATAATTATAAAAATGTTGATAATTTTTTTAAGAATATATTTTATAATAAAGTTCCATTAAGTTTCATAAAAGAAATGTTTTATGGTTATAGAAAGAAAAAAATATTAAATTATAGTGAAATGAAAAATTATAAGAATATATGTAATAAGATATATAATTTAGAAGAATATAAAGTTGAGAATAAATGTGCTTATTATTTATTTAGAAATATAATATATAATTTTATACCTCAAAATGCTTTTATAAAAAATGATGGAAATAACAAAAGAGTTAATAATAATATGTATATGAAAAATAAGAGAGAGGTACCATTTAAGTGTTCATCATATATATATTTTTTGGATAATATATTAAGTAAAAATCAAAAAAAGAAAGAGGAATGTATTTATAGGATGAAACGTATGAATATTTCTTATACATATGTAGAATATGAAATAAAAGACACTTTTGAAAATATATTTTTTGATCTATTAAAATATATAAGTAAAATAATGGAATCGAATAAAAATGTAATAAATTTAAAAAATTATGATAATAAACAATATAAAATGTTCATAGTATTAAATAATATAATATTAGAGAAAGAATCTAAATTAAAACATGTTTCTTTTTTTTATAATACATTAGAAGAATATATACAATCATTGGATGGTATAAACAAAATATTTGCAGAGGATATTATAAAAGAAATTATGGATATATATTCTAATCAAAATAATGATAATATAATAGATAATGTATATAATGAGAAAGTATTTCTGAGATCAAATGGGGTTGTTATAAATAGAATGTCTAATTATATAAACTATAATACCAATAATGATATATTTAGATTGTATAATGATGATATTATTAATAAAAATTCATTTGTCTCTAACAAAAAAATTGATAACAATAATAATGATTATGATAAAAAGAATGCAAATAAATATGGAAATGAATTTTTAAAATTTTCTATAGTAAACAATATGAATGATATAAAAAGTGATGAACAAAAAGATATGTTAGTTTTATTAAATAAATATTTTTTTGATTTCTACATACATATAAAACATATGAATGAGGAATATACAAAATATTTTGATGTAACATATAAATATGATGAAATTAAAAATGTGAAGAAGAATAAAAATAAGGATGATCAATTATTAAGAAAAAAAGAAAATGAAGAGAAGAAGAGAAAGACATTTTATACATCATTTATAAAATTGAAAGAAAAATATATGAATGATAAAATAAATAATGAGGGCAATATTACTAATGAATATATAAGTGGTGAAACTATAAATGATAAATATGTAAATATGAAGCATTCGAATGGTGAATTATTAAATCCTAAAAATAGTACTGACAAGATAATCTTAAATTCAATGAATGTCTTAAAAAATATAACAGATAAAATAAAGAAGGAGAATAATTTTTCACATGTTGATAAAATGAATGAGATAGATATACCTACTGTTGCAGAAGAGGAAAGAAAAATTGATGACTTTTATGAATATGAAAAGAAGACTATGACGAAAATACATGAGAATAAGGAAAATATTTATAGAATGATTAATGAAGACTTAGATATATTATTAAAACCGGCTCAAGAAGAATATATAAAGGTGGCTAGAAATATAAAAAATAAATTGTTACAGGAATATGAGCAAATTTTGAAGGAACAAATATCAGACGAAGAAATATAAAAAGAAAAAATATATATATATATATATATATGTGTGTGTGTGTGTGTGATTTTTATTACATTTGATTATTTTATTTTTTTCATTATATTTGTTAATATATTTTATGTTAATGTTTTGATAAATATATAGACATATATATATATATGTCATGTTGTATTTATTTTTTTATTTGTCAAATATTAATTAAAAATATAAAAAGTTTTAATTTCGAATTAAACAGATATTATAAAATATAAAGCTTAAAGGATATATTATGGACTATATATATATATATATATATATATATATATATATATATAATAAATGTTGTATTGTATATTATGAAAAAAAAAAAAAAATTTTTTGTTTCTTTGAAGAATATCCCAATATAATATTTTTAACTACATTGCGGATTAACACATACCCTTCCAACTCTATTTTCTTCATTTTTCCATGTATTCAATTTGAATAAATCTTCAATCCAGCTGGTATTTTGAACCTCATTATTTTCTATAAATAAGAATGAACATGTATTTATGCAGATTCATAAAAATAATACATTTTTTTTTTTTTTTTTTTTATATATATAATAATATTCTTATTTTGTTACTCATAGTTTTATAATGATAAGGAACATCTGAAAAATTAGAAAAAAAAAAAAAAATAAAATAATAAATATATAAGATATTAAATTGAAGAAATTTTATTTATGTAAAGACATATATAAAAATATATAGATATTTTAAATATGTGTATAAAATATGAAATATACTTATTGAACAATCAGGTCCTGCAAAAAATGATTCGTTCAGATACTTTTTGCATATACATATAATAGAAGAATATTCTGAATTATTAAAAGTTTTGATAAAACATTTAGATTCATTTTTACAATATGATAATATTCTAATATCATCTGTTAATAAAGAGCATTCTTTATAACTACATAATATATCTAAAAATAAAATGATAAAAATAAAGGATAAAAAAGGATATGTATATGTGTAAATTAAAAAAGATACAAACAATCCTCATATAATGAAAGAAAAAGAAAAACTTACTTTTTTGTCGTAAAAAAAAACAGAAGATAAAAAAAAATAAGAAAAGGTCTTTTTTAAGCATTGCCACTCAAAAAAAAAAATAAAAAATAAAATAAAATATAAACAAAAATAAATATATGTATATTTAACCTATTGATATATATCTTAAAAGAATTGATATGTTATAAATATAATATTTAGATCATATTAATATTTAAAAATATTGAAAGGATATATAAATATATATATATATATATATATATTTATGTTTATCTTTTTATATATAAAAATTTATATTTATTTTTTTATATGTCTATTATTTTAGAATAAAATTCAAAATGAAAAAAATAAATTAAGGCAAAACATAAAAACTGTATATATTGTTTTGGATTAAAAAGAGGATGAATATATATATATATATATATATAATAGTAAAAATATAATGCATATACATTTTTTTTTATTTAATTTTAAGATATTAAAAAAAAAAAAAAAAAAAAAAAAAAATTAAATATAAAAGTATAATGTATTATGTTTGTATATATATTTTATACTTTTGTAAAATATGAAATTTAATTTAATAACAAAAATCCTTGACATACGAATATGATATATTTCCTCCTCTTTAATTAAATGAAAAAAAAAAATTAATGGGTTAAATACGATAAAAAAAAAATAATAATAAATAAATAAATAAATATATATATATATATATATATATTATATTTACTTATTAATTTGTTTCAATAACTTGATTTTGTATTTGTTCAGGATTTTATTATTACATATAACATTTACAAAAAAAAAAAAAAGAAAAAAGGGAAAAAAATTATTGGGTATGTATTAAAATAAATGTGTAATAGATTATAATAGGGGATATGGCTACACAATTATATTTATTTTGTTTTAAAAAAATAGAGTATTTGCCATTGTTCCTAAAAAGAAAAAATGTAAATATTATATGTATATAATATATATATATATATATATATATATATATATATATATATATATATATATTTTGTGTGTGTATCGAAACATTATAATAATAAACACAAACATACATATATATATTTTTATATATTTAATATACCTATGCATGTGAGAATTGATTCGTTTAAGAGCGTTTCAACAGAGTTTTGTATTCTTTTTTTTGCATCAATTTTTCCAATATTTTCTAAAAGTATTTCTTCACTTGTTTTTTTCATTTCATTACGAAGATTTTTATTATATAAGACTGTCAATTTTTTAATATCTTCTAATGTTTCATCTGAACTTTTTTTTTGTTCATTGAAATCATTTAATTTTAAAGGATTGGTCCACATATCTTTATGTAAATTTAATAACATATTTTTTTCTAATTCATTTTTTCTATAATTAATAACAATTGAATAATAATTTCTATTTAATCCATGAACTAAAGCTGTTAAGGTTGGCTTTGTCAAATAGCCAATATTTGATGTAGTTTGTCTTGGTTCTTGTCCTAACATCAATATATGTGGATTAATTAATCGAAAACAATCAATAACAACTTTTCCTTTAACTGATTGTATAGGATCTACGACAACACCAATTGTTCTTGGATTTAATTGTTCAAAACTTTTCTGAGTATTTACATCAGTACCTGATAACCAACAACCAAAACCAGGATGAGAGTGATACCATCCAACAACCATTTCATGCCTGCCTGTTTTTTTTAATTCCTCTAACATATTTGTTTGATAAACTGGATCTACTGCTTCAACACTTACACTGTTACCAGACTGAGGCATAGCAAATACATCGACAATTCTTATGGTGTATTCATCAACTATTTCACCTAGCATTAAACCCATAACTTCCATAGGTACTCCAGCCTAAATTAAAAAAAAAAAAAAAAAAAAAAAAAAAAAAATTACCTGACTTGTTCATAATTTTGTACATACATACATATATATATATATATATAATGTATGACAATTTATATTATCATATTAATACATAATAGGAACATATAAAAAGGAAATATTATATAAATAAATAAATATATATATATATATATATATATATATATATATATATATATATATATATGTGATTATGTTAGTGCAATGTATAAATAAATATTACATTTATGTATTATGTTCATACAAAATGTTGCATTTCCATGTATTTATAATATTTTATTATTTTAATCTTAAATTTATTTATGTTTTTTACCCGTCCATGTTTTAATATCTTTAGAAGAGCCAAAGGAGATATATAAACTTGTTCACTGGTATCTGCTAATGTCTCATTATTCATTCCATTTCCATCAGAAAAGGAATAAAATAATTCACGTAATGAAGATGGAATACCCGCCATTTTAATAATATAAATAAATATATATAGATGGGTATTTATATATATGAACAATGTATTAATATTTATATTAATATGTGTATTTTATTATATTTATAGATATATATTCATATAAAGCAAAATATATATATAATTAAAAAAAAAGAAAAAAAGAAAAAAAAGGATGTTTTAAATTTATCATACGTTTTTTTTTTTTTTTTTTGCATTAATATACAAATAATATCCTTTTCATTATAAGCGTAGTATTATTTAAAAAATTATATTTTATTAATTATAAAAAAAAAAGAAAACAAAACAAAAAAATAAAATAATATTAAATATATATGTAAAAATACATGAAATTATGTAAATATATATATATATATATATATATATATATATATATATATGTAAGGATAAAAAGAAAAAAAAAAAAAAAAAAACAGGATAAATTAATAATTTCGTGTTATAAAAAAATATATGTAAAAATATATTATATATGTAATATATATAAATATTTTATAAATATAACAAAAAAAAAAAAAAAAAAAAAAAAATGTATATAATATATATTATATATTTTATTTATTATTTCTATGTAAAATCATATACATAAATAAATACATCATATATATAAAAAATATATTTTTTTAAACGTTATAATAAAGATTATTTATTGTATAAGAAAAAAATAAATAAAATAATAATATTTATAATAATAATATAACAAAATAAAAATAAAAATTATTATGATTAATTTTATACACATTTAATATTATTATAATATCTAATTTTTATATATAATTAAAAACTGATAAATAATATATTATATATATATATATATATATATATATATAAATATACCAAAAAAAAACAATTGTGTAAGAGAAATATAAGTTGTATAATAATTTTATATGGTGTTATTCTTTTATTCGTATAATTCTTTTAGATACGATATAATATATAATATATATGATGTTACCAATTCTTTAAATTTTATATAGCGATATATAATGTTGCAGGTTCATATATCCTAAAATATATGATACAAAAATATACATATATAATAACATATACATGTAAAATATATAATATAATAATATTATTCCTTTTTGAAGTTATATATTTTCATATTTAAAAGGTTTTTATTATATGTTGTCATAATTTTTAAGTGCACAAACTTAAAAAATCGAAAGAAAAAATAAAATAAAAAAATTATATTAAACCAAAAAATATTTATTTTGAAAATTAACTATATATATATATATATATATATATTAATAATATTTAAAATATACATACAACATAATTTATAATTCAATAAAGAAAAAAAAAAAAAAAAAAAAAAAAGAAAACGAAATTGAGAATAAAAGAATAAAAATGAAAAATATTTTTATGATTCTAATTTAAATATTAAAGGAATATAAATAAATAAAATAACAAATATGAAAAATTAATAATCTTTATTATACTCAAACTAAAATTTTCTTTTTTTTTTTATTAATAACCTTATTATATAAAAAAAAATATAAAAAAAAAAAAAAAAAAAATATACGTATTATATAATATATAGGACAATGTATAATATATGGAATACCTGTACATTTTTATGATATAAAATATTAATATTTTATAAAATAAAAAAAAAAAAGTTATATATGTTGTTAAACATTTTGAAAACCTTTTTAAATTTCTTAGAGCCAGATTAGGATATGTGTTTGATCATTTTACTCATCAATGATGAAATATGTACCTGAAGAGATAAAATATATATATATATATATATATATTTATATTTATGTATATTTATTATTTTATTTTTTATTTTCGTACCGTTTAATTTTTGCTCCTTATCCTTTACACTGTCATATTTATTTATTCTTGGCCTGTAATTTGTAGGGTCCCTTCTAAATGTGACGTCAATTATTTTTAAGAATTTGTTCATACCTGCTGCTAGTGTTTGTGGTGTGTTAGCGACTGTGTTTACTCCTGCTTGTCCATCAAAAACTATGACATGATCTGCTAAATATGTAGCCATAATAAAATCATGTTCTACAACGAATGCTGTTTTATTAGTGTTAAGTATAAATCTTTTAATAATTTTGGATACGATAATTCTTTGTTCTGAATCTAAGTAGGCTGATGGTTCGTCGATTAGATAAATGTTTGTATTTTTGGCTAATGTAACAATGATAGCAACTTTTTGAAGTTCTCCTCCTGATAGTGTTAGAACTTGGTTATCTAGTATAGATTCTATTTTTAAAGGTTTAATAATTTCATTATTAAAATATGGATCATTATATAAGCCTTTTAATTTTGACATTAATAATTGTCTGACAGTTCCTGTAAATTTGGCTTGTATTTGTTGTGGTTTATATGATACACTTAGAGATTCAAGAAATGCTAAACTTTCTGTATTATCTGGTTTAATTAGTCCAGCAAATAAACGTATGAATGTACTTTTTCCACTTCCATTTTGTCCTAATAGAACAAAAATTTCTGATTCTGAGAAATGTCCTTTGTCAATAGTTAATGAAAAAGAGTTTAATGTTTTGACCATTGTTGGATAATTATAAAAATGTAATCTTTTTTTATCTTCATCTGTTGCATCTTGATCTGTTGCTAATTTAAAATTGAGTGATTCTTCACGTATTCTTAAATTATCAGTAGGTACAAAACCGTCAAGAAAGATATTAATACCTTCTCTTACAGAGAAAGGACATGTGACTACACCATAAGCTCCTGCTTTACCCCATAGGCAACAAACATAATCACTAAGATAATCTAATATAGATAAATCATGTTCAACAACAATAATATAATTATCATGTTTAACAAGTTTATGAATAATTTTTGCCATAGAAATTCTTTGTTTTATATCAAGATAACTACTAGGTTCATCAAACATATAAACATTAGTAGTTTGTCCAATTATGGACATTAGAAGAGCAAAACGTTGTAATTCTCCTCCACTTAGATCTTCTACATTTCTATCTAATAAATGTTCTAAATCTAGTTCAGCAATATATTTATCTTTTTGATTAAATTTATCTTTTTTATTTATAATTTCTAAAATATTTCCTTTAATTTGTTTAGGTATTAAATCAACATTCTGTGGTTTAATAATAGGACAAAGTTTTTCTTCAAGTAATTTTGTAAAAAATATTTGTAATTCATTACCTCTAAAAAAAGATAAAATATCTCTCCATTCAGGTGGGTTATTAAATTTACCTAAATTAGGTTTTAATTTTGATGATAAAATTTTTAGGGCTGTAGATTTACCTATACCATTTGTTCCAACCAAACCTAAAATTTGGCCAAGCTTAGGAATAGGTAATCTATGTAATTTAAAAGTATTTGGACCATATCTATGTACTACATCTTTATTTATATCCTTAGGTAAATTAATAATTGATATAGCTGTAAATGGACATTTCTTTACACATATACCACAACCTATACATAGAGTTTCACTTATGTATGCAATTTTTGAACTATGATCTACTTCTATACAAAATTTTCCTGTTTTTACTATTGGGCAATTTTTTTTACATTCTAAATGACATTTTTTGGGTTTACATTTATCACTGCTTACTATAGCTATTCTTAATTTTGAAGCTTCTAGTTTGTTTTCTTTATATAAATCCTCTTTATTTTTCTTCTTCATATTTTGTCAAATGGTATATAATAAAATATGAAAAATTTAAATCTCTGTGGGGGCACGTGGTAACAGTATTAAAAATTTAATTGAGCAAAAAAAAAAAAATATAAAAATTAAAATACAATACAATAAAATATATATATATATATATATATATATATATATATATATATATTTATTATAATATTTCATATTATTTTCCTTGCGTATTTTTTTTTTTTTTTTTTTTGTCCAATTCAAAAAAAATGAGTCATTAATAAAATTAACTTGATAACAAAAATTAAGAGAAAAAGTTATTCAATTACAATATAATTATTTAAATTTTTTTTCTTCTAACTACCAAAAAAAAAAAAAAAAATAATAAATAATAAAATAAAAGCAATTTTATCAAGTTTTATATTAATGGTATATTTTTACCAAAATGTAGAGATCACATTCAAGATGATACATGTATGAATGAATAATATAACAATACAATTATAAATAAAAAAAAATTTATACAATATAAATAATATGAAATATATATATATATATTTACAAATTTGGTTTTATAATTTGTTCTTTCATATTATAAAATATTCATAAAATTAATAGAAAAAAAAAAAAAAAAAGAACTAAAATTTGATCCTTTTTTTTTTTTTTTCCTTTTTTATTTGTTCTACACGTAAATTGTAAAAATAACAGGTTAAAAAAATAAATAAATTAATAAATAAAATTATCAGAAGTATATGGAAAATAAAAGGAAAGTTGACAAAATGGAAAAATATAAAAATATGAAAAGATATAAAAATATATCAAGAAATTATATATATTTATAGATATCTTTCTTTTTCATATGAAAAAAAAAAAAAAAAAAAAAAACTTGACAAATTATTTCTTTTTCATTTATTATATTATGTTATAAATAAATATACATAATTATATATATATATTATAAATATTATAGATAAAGAAGATATAATATAAAAATATTTCAAATATATATCATTTGAAAAGAAAAAAATCATATTTTAAAAAATTATTTTATTATATTTCATTAACAAAATATTATATGATTTTATTATAATATTTATTATATATATATTATATATATATATATGTATAAATGTAATATTTTATTTATTATATTTTTATAATATTTATATTTTTTAAAACTTACACCAATTTATTATATCTTACAAATAAAACAATATAATTAATATATAATATTTATATTATAATAATGAATTTAATTTATATATATATATATATATATATATATATATATATATATATACCTTTTTATTATTTATGAATATATATAATATATAAATATATACAATAGTGTATTATATAATATATATTAATTCGCATTATATAAAAAATAAAAGTATAATATATAGGTATATATATTTATAAAATATAAGGGAGGATATATTTTATATTGTAAAAAAAATGATCATTGGAAAAAGCACCTATATGTTTTTATTTATAATATATTATATAAATAATTTAATACCATATGCCACAGCTACAAAATAAAAAAAAAAAAAAAAAAAAGGAAAAAAAAAGAAAGAAAATAATAAAAAATAATAAAATTCAAATAGAATAATTAAAAATATTAACATAAAAAAGAAAATATGTATTATATATATATTATAATATTTTTATTATTTATATTTGCTTCTTTTTTTTTGTTAATATAATTACGATTCAAGTTTGAATGTATTCTTTTACACCTTATTAGAATATATATATATATATATATATATATTTAATGTAAAAGTATTTTTTTTTTGGTAAAATGTTCAATTGAATAATAATAGTATATTAATTTTTTTTTTTTTTTTTTTTTTTTTTTTTTATTCTTTAAATATGGAAGAGGAATGGGCTTCAAAAATTCTATCACAGTTATTAATTAAAGAAAAGGTTCCTTTATTTTTTTTTTTGAAATATATATTTATATATGTGACTATATATATAAAATATTATTATAAATCCTATCTTTCATTTTTTTTTTTTTTTTTATTAATACCTTTTTCTTATATTAACACCATTAATATCTGTTCTAATTAATATTTTCTTTTTGATGTCTTTCTATTTGTAGTGCATAAAGGAAAAAGATGTGTATACTTTAATGGGCAAATTTGGGGATATAAATAAAATTATTCATCATATGAATGAAAAATTAGAACCTCTTGGATTTATAGTTAATGTATGAATACATATATATATATATATATATATATATATATATTTATTTATTTATTTATTATTTGATTATTTTGTTGCCATCACATATTTTTGTAGAATGAATTAATAAAAGGTGAAGAATATATAATATTAAATTCTGAAAGAATGAGAAATCCTAGTAATAAATCTGTGAATAAAGAAAATGAACCTTTTGTAAATGTCAAAGAAGAATATATATTTAACTCAAAATTTAAAAAAAATGAAATAAGTTTATATTATTTAATTATCGAATATATTATTAGTAATAATAAATATTTAAAAATTGACATAGGGGATACTACATATCAAAGTTTATGTTCTCAATTAAACATAAAAAATGCTCATACCCAAAAAAATATACGTAAAAATTGAAAAATGACATAAAAATGAAATATATATATATAAATGTAACAATATATATATATATATATATAACAAACAAAAACAAAAAAAAAGAAAAGAAAAGAAAAAATAAGAATTATAAATGGAATATGTAATATATATATATGTGTATATCTTAATATATTTATGTTTAAACATGTATAAATTTTTTTTTTTTTTTTGTATGCTTGTGTGTCTATATTTTTAAGTGGATAAATTGATATTTTATAAATGGATTGAAAAAGAGTCAGGGGAACTCAAGCTAGGGATACGCTTTTTCACAGTAAGACACAAATATAATATATATATATATGTATATATATTAGGTATATATAAATAATTTTATTATTCTTCTTTTAAAGGATTTAATAAAATTTTTTCCCCTGAACAACTTGGATAAATGCTCATTGTGTAATAACGCAATAATTGTAGAGGTAAATAATTTTTTTTTTTGTTTTATTTTTTAAATTTTATATTTATTAAAAAATATATTAATTACTTTATTGTAATGTTTTTTTTATTATATTTCTTTTTTTTATTAAAAGGATAAAAGGTGTAGTAATTGTTTATCTGTTTATCATCCCCACTGTTTCAACAATCTTGCCGAAAAATTGTCACTATGTTTTGTGTGTAAAAATGCTTTATAAAAATTAAAGGAGGAAATAATATATATATATATTTGAGGAGATACATATATTATCAATTTTTAAGTTCTTTTTCCATTCTTTAAAATTATAATTTTTTTTTTTTTTTTTTTAACTTTAATAATATCCAGGATGAATTATATTTTTTAGAGCATGAATATATAAGGGTATTGTCATGCTCATATATCTTAAATTGATAGAAACAACTGATACATTTTTTTCTTCATAAAATTCAAGCATACTTTTGGTGGCTCTACAAAAAATTATAACATATAAATATATATATATATATGTATATATATATGTATATTTATTTATTTTGATGTGTTAAAATTTTCTTTTCTCTTACTGTTGTATATTGTCGTATAATTTTTCCTTTCCCAAATTGAGAAAACCAATAGGAATAGAGCTAAAAAAAAAAATAAAATAAAAAAATAAAAATATAAAGATATGAATATATATTATAAACATGATTATATATATATATATATATTTATTTATTTATTTATTACTGTGTTGATCCTTTATTTAAATCAGCAAAAGCTTTTCTAGTGGCTCGATCTACATCGTCAACAAAATTATCTTCATTCAATTGTAAGGTAGTAAAATTTCTACAATAAGAGAAAAAAAAAAAAAAAAAAAAAAAAAAATCACATATAAATAAATATATAAATAAATATATATGTATTTTATTTTATTTTTTTTTTGTTTTATTTTATTTTTTTTTATATTACTTGTTATGCTTTTTAATTTTGGAAATTATATGTGAATATTTTTTGCTCCTAATCGAAGCATCAAATATATATAAATCAAATCTGCTCGTAATTTCATTTAATAAATCATCTTTATTATAATGAGCTTCAAATTTATCATATGTCATAACCTATAATACATGGAAATATAAAGAAAATATAAACATGAATTTGTATACATATATATATATATATATGTAAGTATGTATATGTGTGTGTCTATGTATGTATGTATTTATGTATGTGTCTATGTATATGTCTATGTATATGTCTATGTATATGTCTATGTATATGTCTATGTATATGTCTATGTCTGTTTCTATCTATGTATATATGTTTATGCTACTTGTGTTTCATTTTTTTAAGTATGATTATTATTAAAAATTATCTTATATTTTATTATTCATTTTTTTGACTTTACCTTTCTAATTTTTCTCATTTTATTTTCGATTGCTATTTTTTTCCATTTCTCGCTATTATCATTTACTAATATTAGAACAGATGAGTAATAGGAGTGTCTGAGATAACTATAAAAATATGGAAAAAATAATTAGGGTAAATATATTAATAAGTATAAGTAACATATAACAAAAAAAAAAAATTAAATTAAATATATATTATATATATTATATATATATGTGTGTGTTTATATTTATGGTTACATGCTGAAATTATAGTGTTTTCCTATATTATATATTGATGACAAATCAAAGTTACAATATATTAAATAAGAATCATAAAATAGATTTTCTTGCTGCTCATTTAAAGGTTCTTCTTTTTCTCCTCTATCGAAAATATAATTATATGCCTTATAAAATGTATTTTGTTCAATAATATATTCATCGTTTTTTTTTAAATTTATTGAATTCTCATTAATAATATTTTTATTATTAGTGTTATTATTATTGTTATTATTATTATTGTTGTTATTATTGCTGTTATTATTGCTGTTATTATTATTATTGTTATTATTATTATTATTATTATTTTTTATTTTAATATTGGGAGGTACTTTTTTATTTATCCTTTGATTTTTATTATTCAATAAAATAGCTTTCTGGAATTTTTCATATTTCTGATTATTTTTAACATACCTTAAAAATTTGGTGTTTTCTTTTTTTTTCCTTTCTAATATTTCTTTCTTTTTATTTTTAATTTTCATTTTTACCTAATTCAAATGAAAAAATTATTTATACAAAAACAAAAATATATTTATGTAATAACAAATATGGATCATCAAAATGTCATATATATATATATATATATTATATATATGATTGATATATATATTTTTATATATTAGGAAAAAATATATATAATATATATATTTACACAGTTAGATTTATTATTTAAAAACAAAAAAAAAATATATATTACAATAATACATATTATTTTATATAACAATATATTATTATAATATTATCATATTATTATCATTTATTTCAATGCTGTCCTTAATGTTATTTATTACTAATATATTTTTTGTTATTTTATATACAAATAATATGTTATATATATATATATTATATATATATTATATATATTATAAATGTATAATTATTTTTCAAATATAATATTTATTTATTTTTTTTTTTTTTTTTTTTTTATTGGGCACAGTAAAATTCTAAGGTGAATTAAAAAAAAATTAATATGCATATATATATAAGAAAATGATATACGTACTAAATAATTATGTATATATATTATAAATAATTATATGTATATAATATTATATATATATATATGTATGTTTCTATTTTTTTTTTTTTTTTTGTTAGTGTTTGAATTTAATATATATTAAAAAATATAGAAAAAAAAAGAAAATATTATTATATTTTAAATTTTGTTATGTTTAGCCTTTCTAAGCATTAAACAAAAATTATATTTATAAAATGATTAAAAGAATATTTATGTATATATTTTTAAGTATACCTTATAATTAATATATATATAATATGTATATAATTGAAGAGAATATTTTACCACTCACACCCACAAAAAAAAAAAAAAAAAAAAAAAAAAAAAGAGAACATTAAAATATAGAGAAATTTTTTAATTCCTATTTATAGTTGTATTTTTATATATATAAATTTTTTTCTTTTCTTTTATTTATACCTACACATCTAAAATGATATCACGATAATGATAAAAAAAATAAAATAAAATAAAATAAAATAAATGTGAGGAATTTAATAATATATATATATATATTTATTTATTCATATTTGTATTATCATACATTCATATATATTTACGTTACATACATATATACATCTATTTTTTTATATTTTTCATTTTTCCTGTTTTTTTTTTTTTTTTTGTGGAATGGCCCACATATTTTTGAAGCGTTGGGGATGTAAAGAATGCGATTTATTTTTAAAAAATAAAGGAAAGGTATGTTATCATTTTAATTTTTATAAAAGTGTTCATAGCAATGTAGTTAATAATATAAATAATCTGAATGTTAGTAATGATAATAATAAGAATGATTATATTGAAAATTTGAAGAGCTATTTTGATAATAATTGTGTTAATAGTTGTAATAATGAAAATAGGAAAAATATGATTTTATATAAATCATTTAGTATGTTACAAAATTGTAATATTAAAGAGACCATAGATATTTTAAATATATATATAAAATTAAAAAATGAGAACATTGAATTTTTAAAGAATATTTGTTTGAATTTATTAATGAATAAAGAAAAGATAAGACATATGGAAATATTAATATTGTTAAAAAAGTTTTCTGTTATAAAATGTAAAGATTATTATTTATTTTGTTATTTTAAAGAAATATTAATTGATAATATGCATATACTTAATTTTGAAGAATTAATAGATATATATTTTTGTTATACTAATTTAAATTATTTCGATTATAATTTTTTTTTTTTAATTGAGAAAAGGATATTTCATAATTTCCATAAAATTGATATAAAAAGATTAATTATGTTAATACAATGTTTTAATAAGAAGAGAATAATATCTAGAAATTATATGACTATATTATTATATAGTATATCAAAGAATATGAATAATATGAATATTTTTCATCTATGTGTGGTTTTTTCATTTTTTAAAAAATTCCATATAAATAATACTATACTTATTAGTACATTAATACATAGATTTAATTGTCAAGTTACTATAAATGAATCATCTAAATATATATCTATCTATTATAATTTCTTATCTTATGTTAAAAGAAAATGTATCCAAAATTATAAAGTGCTTGAAGGAAACAAGGAATTGTTGAATATGATAAAAAGTGCGAATGAAATATTTATTAATAAGGAAGATATTGTTTATACAGATGTAGTAAAAAATTTAAATAACAAATTAAATGATGATAATGATAGAATGAATAATGTATATAATAATTCTGATAAGAATGTAGTGTTATATTCTAAAGAATTAAAACAAATAGAAAATAAATATTTAGCAGAATCTGATGAATTAGATAAAATAAGGGAAAAGACAAATTATATTAAATATAATTCTTATAATATGAATATGTTATATACAATACAAAATACATTGAAGAATATCGAAATGATAACTAGAAAACATATAAAACATATGAATGTTATGTCATTGTGTTTATTATCATCTTCTTTATCTCATATTAATAATAATAATAATAATAAATATATGTTAGAAAAGATTGCCGAATCTATTGGAAAGTATTCAACAAAACTTTGTCCGTCATTAGTCAGTTCTTTTTTATTATCATATAGTAAATGTGGTCATAAACATGGTCCTTTAATTTATTATTCTCTTGAATTTTTTTATAAATATTATAAATTTTTTGATATGAATGATATTGGCTTGTTTTGTAAGGCATTACATCTTTTTTCTATAAAGGAAAATGAATTTATAGATAAACTTAATGATTATATGATAAATGAAAGAAATACAAATAATAATATTAGTAATATGATATATGATAATAATTCTAATGACCATGACCACATAGTATCTGTGCAAAAATATTATAAGAATGTTGAAGATGGGAATCAAAATGTAATAAGTGATGATATAAATAATTTATGTTATCATATACAGAAAAAATTAGACAATGATATGAGTAAATTAAATTATGAAGAATCTAATGATTATTCACATAAAGATATATTAAATGATAAAAATAAAGAAAGAAAAAAAATTATTGATAACAAAAAAATCATAAGTAATTATAATAAAATGAAAGATCATAACTATGTTAATTTTAGTTATATTGATTATGAAAATATAAAAAAAAAAAATTATTATAAAAATAATTTATATAATATAAATAATAATATTGGATCCAAATATATATATATAAATAATATTGTATATATATTAGAATATTATGCATTTGTATTAGTTAATAATATAAATATATTAAAAGATATATGTAATATATTTATAAAGTCAGAACTAAATTATATATTATATTCAAGAATATTATATGCTTTTTATATCTTACAATTTAATGATAATATTATTTATAAACTTATAGGTAAATTTACATTGCATCAACCATTATATGAACTTATGTATAAAGAAAAACATATGTGTAATATTTTAGAGGCTCTAAAATATTATTACGACAACAAATGTGAAAATAAAAGTGAAAATGAAAGTGAAAATGAAAGTGAAAATGAAAGTGAAAATAAAAGTGAAAATAACAGTCAAAATCAAAACGAAATGGATGGAATTTATTTTTATGTATTACCAAAGAAGACATTTTCTTTTATTTTTAATTTTTCAAAGTATTTCTTAACATATATTTTTTTAAAAAAAAATGAAAAAATTCTCAATTCATATATATATCATATAAAAAGTCTCCCATCTTATAATGATGAGTGTATATATCTCCACGTGTCTAGTAATTTATTTAATAAAAGATTTTAAAATATTTATATCAAATAAATAATATATATATATATATATATATATATATATATATATATTTAATATGTTAAAAAAAAGAAAAAAAATTATATATATGGGATATATATATGTGTACATATAATTAAAAATATTTATTTTAATTTGTTTATTTATTTTATTTTTAAAAAATAAATATTATATATATATGAATAAATAATTAACGTGTAACAATTTTTTTTAATTTTTTTTGTATATCTATGTTACTTTATATTATGTAATGTTATATAATAATATGTAATTTTATTTTACTTTTCCTTCCTTCTTCCTTCCTTGTTTGTTTTTTTGTGTATTTGTTTCCTTTTTATTTTATAATTTTTATATTTTTTTGTTATGTTTTCTTTTGCATTTCATTATTCAAATTTTGTGTAAACTTCATACCAATTCTTTGTGAGAAGATGGAAAATTTTTTGACACAATTTAATATACAATTATTTTCGTTATTATCTAATTCTTTAGAACGAAAAGATGTAATACATTCATTGAAACATCTTTCTACAATTGAATTATATGTATTCATAGTATCTTCATATTCTGCTTTGTTTATTTTTTTCAATATTTTATCTCTGTCAGATTTATTAAAAGCACTCAAATCTAAAGACTTCTCCATTTTTTTTTTACTATATATATATATAAATATGTAGATAACTATATTGTAAATATTTTATAAAGTATGTTTAAGAGTGTTGAAAGGGGAAATATAACATTAATAAGATTGTATATATATATATATATATATATATATATATATTTTATATTTATATGATTTATGTTTATATTTTTCCTCTTTTGAATAAGTTATAAATATGTAGTCACACTGTTGGCTAGCTCTATATGTATGTTTATATATATATATATATATTTAATATTTTATAACAAATGTGTCTGGCTTTATTTGCTTTTATCATACAATATAATCTACATCATGATATGTTCACAGTTTAAAAAAATAAGATAAAATGAATAGTACAAAATGTTATATAAAATTTAAAATTATATTACCTTATTCTACATATATATATATATATATATATATATTATACTTTACTATATTTCTTATTATAATTTATTGCCATATGAATAATATTATAGAATGAAGAAAATGTTACTATTATGTTATACAATTTTTATGTCATATTTTTTTTATGTAATCTCTTATTATTTTTCTTTCTTCATCCAAAAAAAAACAAAAAAAAAAAATTATATATATATATATATATATTATATGAATGGGAAAATATTAAGATATATTTTTTATATTTGTTATATATTGTTAAATTTGATAAATCTTATTTATTTTATTTTATTTATTTAATTATATATTTATTAATTTTTTATGATATTTTAAATATGGAGAGTATATTGTAATATATTTATTTTATAAAAAAAAAAAAAAAATTATAACGGGGGATATAGAACAGTATGGAATATATATTTAATATATATATAAATATATATATATTATATAGTTCATACCTGTAAAAGAAATAAGTATATATATACACATTAAATGGTTACAATTATTGGGTATTTTTTTTTTTATAAACATATGTATTAATATGTTTAAAAACATATACATATGTATATTTATAATGAAGTTATTTAAAAATGAATATTTGTAGGGTTTAATAATTTGAAATAAAAAAATATAAGGACTATATTTATAGTTATTTTTAATCTTTTAAGTGTAATTAAAATTTAATACTTGAAATATAATCATATATTAAGAAAAAAAAAAAAAAAAAAAAAAAAAAAAATATTCATATATATATATTTTTTTTTATACATACATTTGTGAAAATTTTTACAAAATTGAAATTATGTTGTGATTAATTATAAATAGAAATGTTTTAAAATATATTATATATATATATTGTAACAGATAAAAATTTATGTTTGCATATTTTAATTTTTTGAGACGAGATGCTTTAATATTTCGTATGACATAAATTGTATAGCACCTGAAGGTATACATTTTAACATTGATGGAAATAATCCATGATAGAAATTTCTAATTCCTTCAACATAATAAATATTTTTTATACAATGTAATGTATTTTTATAAATATAATTTTTATTATCAATACCATTATTCATCATTCTTTTTCTTACAGTATCACCTGGAAAAACAATAATAAGTGACGTTAGGTTACTTAATGATCCTGCTAATGATGAATATAAAGCTAATGTAGGTATATTATTATAATGATTTGATGAATATGTTTGGAATAAATTTTTATAAAAATCAAAGAATAACATTTGTAAGGTAACATATGGTACTCCTGTTAATAATGTTGGAATATATCCTTTATAGAACCCAGAAAATCCTTCTTTTTGTATAATTTCATATATCATTTTAATAAGTGATTTTTTTTTATATAAAGTATCAGAATTATTTGTTAAATATTTTTCATTGACACCTAAAGCCATACGAATACTTAATAAATCTAATGGATATGAAACAGTTTTTTGTATAATTCCAGAAATATATCCAGCTGTTATACTTTCATAATAATTAAATGTATTTTTATTTTTGTTTGTTGAAATATTATTATTATTTTGATAAGTCTCTTCTTGTGTATCCATATTATTATAAACATTTTGTTTTTCTTTTATTTTGGATTTTTTTAATTTGTCTTTGATTATATCATTAGTTCCAAATTTAGCTGAATATACAATTCCACCTCTTATGGTATTAACAAAATTACCTTTCCATAAGCCTAAAACACCTTCTTCTTTTATAATAAAAAAAAAACTTTGTATAATATTTCGATATTTTATTGATGACTGTTGATTTTTAATATATGATCTTGGAATAGATTTTATTTGCTTCCCCCAATTGTATGTTATATTATCATTTCTATTACCATATAAATTTTTATAATTTTTGTTTACAAGTTTGATATGTTTTATATTTTTCATATTATTGTTAATATGATTTATGTTTGGATAATAATTAAGTAGGATTTTTTTACACATTTTATGAGGGCTATTATAAATATTATAATAACTTGGAATATACTTATTTGTATTTTTCCTACCAACATTTTTGATATATGTTGAAAAAAAGTCATGCTTTGTATTTTGATTTTTTGTCGCTCGACAATAATTATAATAATAATAATAATTATTATTATTATTGTTTATTTTGTTTATTTTGTTTATTTTGTTTGTTTTATTTTTACTTTTATTTATTCCTTTCAATGAATTTATTTTTTTTTTAAAATTAAGAAACACGACATTTTGTCTTTTCACCAAATTGTATGGTAATTTTTTTTTTTCATAATTTTTGGAAATGTATAAATCTGGTTGATTATTTGATTTTAATTTATTTTCTACATTACTTTTTTTTTTTAAAATAATATTATGATTAAGAATTGATACTTTTTTATTATGATAATTTTGTTTCTCTTTTTCTATATTTACTTTTTCTTCTTTTTTATATTGATTGAACATAGGTTGGATTTGATAAAACAATTTTATACGATCGAAGGGAGCAAACAGCGTTTTTGTGAGTATCCCAGAAATTAGTCCACATGCTAAGATTTTATTTTTATTTTTATTTTTTTTTTTCTCTTCTTCATTTTTATTTGATATTTCCATAAAATGAATATATATATATTAAAAGGTATAAATATGGTTATATAAATAGCTATATATTAAAATATATAAGTCAATAAAAAAAAAAAATATATATATATATGTATGTATTAGATAAAATGATATTATTATTTATTTTGTTGTGTTTTTCTTTGGACTGATAAGCCAATTATATATTATATATATATATATATTCAAATATATAATTATTATTTAGTACACATCAAAATAAGGACATAAAAAAAAAAAAATATACACAAATAGATATATTTATATATATATATATATATATATATATATATATATTTTTACATTTTATACGATATAATCAAATGTAACTATTTTAAAAATAAAATGGAAACATATATAAGAGATTCATATATATTTTTATATGGTAATTTTTCTGTTTGTGTGTCATTATTTTATGAGTTACATTTTTTATGATTTATATATCATGGAAGTAATAATAAGAAATTGATAATAATACGATAAAACAAAACAATAAAAACAAAATTAATATGTGTTGATTGTTGTTATAATCACATAAATATGGTAATTCATCAATTATATAACATTATATATATTATTAATTTGTTATATATTTAATACTTAATTTAATTTTTAATTTTTTTTTTTTTTTTTCTTGTTATTTTTCCATATTATATTGGAATGTCATGTTTTTTAATGAATCAAAAAAGAGAATAGAAATGAAAATATTGTTTCGTACAAAATTTTTTCTTCATACATATATATAAATATGTATAAATATATATATATATATATATATATATATATATATATATTTATTTATTTATTTTTTTATTTCAATTTATATTGTTAAACATTAAATCACAGTTGTGTAAAATAAAGAGATAATATTTTATATATAATAAATTTATTATGTTCATACATTTTAATATGAAAATATATTATTATATACATAATATAATAACATGAAGTATTTTATATTATTTTGAAGAACCCATATAATATATATATATATATATATATATATATATATATTGCAAGTATAAATATGCAATTTTTTATTTAAAAAAAAAAAATAAAATAGGAAAGAATGATAAAGATAAATATATCTATAATAAAACAAAATTTTTGGATTATAATATCTATGTAGTATTTTTCTTTTTTTTTTTTAATATGTGAATGTTCCATTTATGCTATGTATTATTTGTTCGAACAAGATAATTAACATATTTCTAAGTAATAGATAAAAACAAAAGAATTATATGAAATGAAAACATGTATTTGTATTTATTTATTTTATTGTTTTTTTTGAATGTATATTTTGTTTCATAAGGCTTATATTGTTATATATATATATATATATATATATATATATATATTACATAAAATTAAAATTTTTTTTTTACTTATTTCCCCAAAGGGTGTAAATAAATATAAATAAAGAAATAAAAATATATTATATATATATATAATGGACAGATTGAATAATATAAGTGTTGTCTCATTAAAATTTTTTTTTTTTTTTGTTCACACACTTCATAAGATAATCATTTTATTATGTTAAGATTATTATTATTATATATTAATTAGAGGAGAAAAAAAGAAAACGTCAAATTAGTAATATGTTAAGAAATAGAATTTAATTATAAAAAGAAATTATACACATATATATATATATATATATAATAAGTTCACAAAAAAAATAACAATGATTAAAAATATGGATATATTAATATATATATATTTTATCCATATATGTTATATTTCCTTTAATTTTTATGATATATTTTCATTTAAAAAATCATACAACAATTTAGCATTAGATTTGCTCATATAATTTTCCAATTGCTCTAATGTCTGATCACACAAATCTCTTAATGAATTAATATTATTTATTAAATAATGCATATTTTTTTCAGTTACCCCTGGTAAACTTTTTAAAATTTCGATTGCATTCCAATTAGTTACATTTTGAACCTTTTTTATATCTTTATCATCATCTTCTATATTTTGTATATTATATAAATTTTTATCAAAAAGATCATATATTGTTTCGTATTTATATGTCTCTTGTTTATTGTCTACATTATCTTCCTCATTTGTTTGGACTACCAATTCGTCTGTCTTTGTATTATTATTATCCTCTTCTTTTTCTTCATCCCTAATTTCCTTTTTATTATCTATTGAACTATTTTGATCGTTGGTGAGATCCTTTCCCTTGTTTAGCTTATTCTTACTCATAATATACTGCTCTCGAACACTTTTTTGTAGGGTCATATCAATATGTAGTGATTTAAAAATATCAGGTTGGCTAGCATTAACTTTTAATGACCAGAAAAGTTTGACAGTAAAAAGAGAAAAGGGACTCCATAATATTTTGAGCTTGGGAAACTGGATACATATCATAATAAGTTTTGTGTATACTGAATTTTTATCATTTAAAGATGCAAAATAGAATAAATTTTTATTATTAAATTCAATGAGTAATACATATGTTTGATAATATTTTGACATTTGATTTATTTGATTATATAATCTATTATTATTTAATGATTGTATTAAATCGATAATTGATTTTCTTTCAACACATATATCTTTGGTTAGAATATAATCTCCTACTAATAAAGAATAAGGTATAATATGCATTTTACTTTTATATAATTTATATGTTAGATCAGATTTTAATTCTCTTATATCTACAATAACTATAGGTTTTGTATTATTAAAAATACTATATAATATAAAATTAAGATTAAATGAATCTATAGAGAATTTTTGTAGAATTTCTTGAATTTGTTGTATAATTTTTTCATCAAATGTAAAAGAAGAAATATTTTTATTCATTTTATTTTGATAATTTTTGATAAAAATTTCTTCTTCTTCCATACTTATAAAATTGTTATAATGATTATCTAATAAAACATTATTATTTTCTATAGCATATTCATCTATTTTAACATCTTGAAAACTTTTAAATTCATCACATAAGGATTGATTAAAATTTGTTATATTTTTTTTATTATCTTTAAATCTTTTTTGAAAATTTAAATATGAATTTATAACTTTTTTAAACAGTTCTTCATTTTTGTTAAATACATTTCTATCTAATTCAAAACGTAAATTATTTCGATTTTCAAGAAAAGTTATCCAATTGGATTTTTCAATTTTAACTTTGTTTAAATATTTATTGTAATGTATATTATTTTTAAAGAATATTAAAAAGACTTCTACACTATTACACATATCATTCCATATTTTTAATTTGGTGAATAAATCAATTGATTGTTTTATACCTCCATTTTGTATTATTTTTGATCTTTTTTTTTTATCTCTTAATTTATTTTGATCATGATTCATTTCTGTTTTGATGAAATTATTTTGGTATTTATTATTATAGGTTGTATCCTTATTGATATTATTGTACTTATAATTATTATTATCCATATGAATTTTATTATTATTATTATTATTGTCATTTTGTTTAATTATATGATCTGTTTTGTTAATATTATTTTCATTCTGTTTAACGTATATAAAATTATCTTTCTCATACTTCATGATATCCTTAAAATATTCTTCTTCATGTAATTGGTATATACTATATTGAAAGAGACGTGCGCAATATATTTCGATATTCCTAAAAATATTTAAATCAAGAGTAGTTAAAATTATACGATAAGGTTTAATTGTAATTAGAAATATTTCTAAAAAATCTAAATTTCCACAATATTCATTTATTTCAAAAAAATTATCATCTTCTAAATGTTCATTATTACTAATTATATTTTTTTTGTCATTTTGTTCTTGTTCATTTTGCTTGTCTTTATTTTTTTCTTTATCTTTTTTTTTCTTTTTTTTTTTTTTACATTTTTCATCTATTTTATTTTGTTTATTTAATTTAATTTCTTCTTCTATATTGTTCTCTTTATCTCGTTTCTTATGAATTGCATCAATTTTTTGATGAAACGTTTGAACGAAATTATCTTTAGCATAAATATTTTCATAGTTCTTATTTATGCATAAAATATATATATGTGGTTTTATATATTTCAGATTATGTGTTTTATTTTTAATCATATCGTAAGGTATATTAAATGGATTATTTTGTAAGCAGAAAATATCTGAATTATTTGACGTGTTCAGATTCTTATTATTATTATTATTATAACTTTCATCAGAACTGACTGAATCGTCTGTAATATAAATATCAGTGATTTTATTTTCTTTTTCTGCTTTGATAAGTACATTGAAATGTTTCTGACACTGTTGAGTATTACCATCAACATTGTAATTATTATTACTATTATTATTATTATTATTATTATTATTATTATTATTATTGTTTGGGATAATTATTTTATCTTCATCTTTATCTTTTCTTTTATTTTCATTTTCATTATTATCTCTTTTTCTTCCTTCTTTGTCGTCATTTGTGTGAAGAAGCAAATTATAGAATTCCTTTTGCATATAAAAATTATCAACTATTATTACTATTGGATATTCTATCTTATCCATATGTTCATTTATTTTTCTTTGATTTGTACACATTTTTAAGATATTATTATTATTATTATTATCATTATCATTCGTTTGATCAACGTTTATATTATCCATCTCGCTTTTACATTCTTTGTGATCATTAATAATTATATGTTCATTTGATTTAATAATACTATTTTTATTATTAATATTATTAATTTCACTATCTGAAGATTTTATTTGTATAATATCATCCTTTTCTTTTTTTATTAAATTATACATATTATTATTATGATTAAAACTTTTTGAATTAATTATTTTTCTTCGTTTATTGTTTTTTATTGTAACATTACTATTATTATTACTATTACTATTATTTTTACTATTTTTAGAATGTTTCATATTTACATCATTGTTTGATATAATAGATGTTATGTCTTCTATATGTATGTTATCGTTAACATGTTTTGTATTTGATTGTTTATTTTTTTTCTTTTTATTTAATATAAATTTTTTTTTCATGATATTTTTATTTTTGATCCTTTCTTTCTGTTCACGTATCTTTTCATACTGGTCTTTTTCAATATCTCTATTAAAGACTAATTCGTATACCCAATTATATAATTGATTAAATTCTTTTTTAACTTGATAAGATTTATGAAAATAATTATTATCATATTGTATTACATTAATAATATTTTGTGTATTATTTATAGTATTTATATCATTTGGATCAATCAATATATTCATTTTATTTAAAAAAAAATCTTTTCTTTCTCTTGATAAATAAAAAATTTCGTTAGCCTCATTACAATATAACCAAATACATTCTTTATCTGCTTCTTTTAAATTATTAAGATAATTATAAAATATGAGAGAATCATATATAAACAAATTACATAACATATTAACTAATGTAATAATTTCTTTTAATAATTTTTTAGTATTATAATTAAGTGTTTTTGTCTTAATATAACTAAGTACATATGATTCTGGATTTTCAGAATATAATAAAGGGTTTAAATCAAAATCATGAAAATTATAATTTTTTTTTATTTCTAAATTAAGGTAATGTAAAATATTGAGTATATTTTCTTCTATTTTTAAAAGAACATTTGGCATATCAAGATTAATTTCATATATATGTGGTTGTAGAAATTTATTATTTAAAGATATATGTATATGTTTATGAAATCGTGGATAACAATAAATTCTTTTCATAAATAATTTTTGAGCTAAATTAACAATATGTTGATGATTTATTAATTTTTTATTATTACTTATACCTTTAATAAAACCAAATTTATTCCTTTTTCTATATAACTCGATAATAAATATTTCTTTCATATTATATATCAATCTATGATTTTTACAAATAAATATCCCATCAATAATTTCAGGAATTATTTTAAATGTTAATAAATCTATTAATAGCACATTTGAAGAAATGAAATATACACCTCTCTTTATGTACATCTCTATTCTTTCATGTGATTTCTGATCTCTTATATATTCAGTTTTGAAATAATTTATTTTTACTTTATCATTATATCTTTCATCTATTTCGTTAATCTGTTCATATAAGGATAGTTGATATTTCAAAAAAATATTGTATTCCTTAGGTGTGACGTTTAATATAAAAATGAGTTTATTGGGGTTACATATGTCTTTTAAATTATTATTTTGTGATTTTAAAATATTAAACACATTGTTGTAACTATCAATATTATTATTATTATTATTTTTATTATCGTTGTCATTTTTCTTTGTTTCTGTTTTTTCCTTCTCCTCATGGTCGTCTAATAATATAATTTGATTGTCATTTTTTTGTAATTCATTATTTTGCTCCTTATATTTATAGCTATCAAACATGTTATCAATTGTCTGTCTACTACTGGTAGTAATGGAATGTTTGTCAGATTTGTTAGACTTGTTATATTTATCAGACTTATCTGATTTATCTGATTTATCTGATTTATCTGAATTGTCTGAATTGTCTGAATCGTCGATATAATATTCTATCTCATTATCATTTTGGGCTTTATTTTTATTTACTGTATATTTTGTTGTAGTTTGATTATTTATATTTGCTTGTCCACCATCCTCTATCAATTCTACATCTTCCTTGTCATATGATTTATTATATTTATTCAAATTGAATAAATCAAAAAATATGTTATCGTTATATATATCTTGCTCATTCCATAAACATCTGTTTTGATAATAAAATATAAAAATTGCTAAAATGTTTAGTTCATTAAATCCATCTGCTAATATTATTAAGGAATCTTGTTCTATCAATTTCTTTACTATTTTTTTCTCATAGTATAGTGGATACATTCTTTTTTTGTTTCAAAAACGAAAAGCAAATTCATTCACATAAATAATAAATATATAACAAAAAATATATATATATATATATATATATATATATTTACATATATATAATACTTGTGAATTATGAATGAAACTGAAACAAAATAATTTTAGAGGGGACTTAAAAAAAATAATATTATTAATATTATAAATAATATATTAATATATGATAAAATATATATATATATTGTACCTTATTGCTTTATATTATATGAATAATTTGCTAAATGATTAAATTCATTTTTTTCATTTTTTTTTTTTACATATGTGTGAAAAATAAAATCAGGTGTAAATATTAAAAATATAATACACATATATAAATCATATAATTTAAATATATATATATTTATGAACATGTGAAATTATATTAATATTACTAATTTTTCCTTTAGAAATGTCTTAAAAAATATATATACATCTAACATATATTTAATTTAACAAATCTTATTTTTGAATACACATGTTTTTTTTTTCTTATTAATTTATTATGGGATCACAATCAAAGTGTTAAATAATAAAAGTCAAAATTACAAAAAGTGTAGCAAAAGCAAACCACTTCACAAAAAAAAAAAAAAAAAAAAAAAAAAAAAAATTTATATTATAATAAGAAATTAGTATATTATAAAAAATTAGTATATAATAATAAATGAATATATAATAATATTGATAAAATATATATATATATATATATATATATATGTATAATATTTATGTTTTTAATAAATGACGAAATCATTAAAGGTTTACAAGGATATATTAATAAATACATTATGACATAATATATTATATATATATATATATATATATATATATATATATATATATTTATTTTATTTTTTTTTTTTAATTTATTTTTTATTATATATTATCGAAGATATCTAAAATATTTTTATATATTTTAAAGTGAAAATATAATAGGTAGAAAAATTATATAGTATAAAATTGAATATTTTGATTTCTTATAATAATAACATTAAGAACTACATACAACATTATTAGGGTTTGTATGATCGAAATATTAAAGGTATATAACATATATTATATATAATGTTTGAATTATTTATATTATTTAAATAACATAAATAGTAATATATCTTCTTTTTAGAAGGCGTAGGTAATTTTAAAGGGAAAATTAATAAAGTTATAGTATCTACAAAGAAATATATACATATATATAATATATATATTGTTATGTTTTATTATTTATATGTGGAAAAAGTGTAATATATCCTGTAAAGATTAATATTTATTAATTCGAAATATAACGTTCACAAACTCTTTTGTATTCGAATATTTGGTATGCTTATTTTTTAGTTCATATGAAAATAATCTATATAAAGCATAAAATAATATCTTTTTAGAAAGCTACAAAAATGTATTATATATTTATTTTTTTTTTTATTTATATATTTATTAATTATGTGAAATTAATTGATGAAGTGATGTATACATACACATATAATAATAAGTCATACTAAAAATAAATATTGAGAAAATAATCAAAATGTACGTACATTAAAATATTATATATATATATATTTATTTATTTTTATTGTTTTTGAACCAATTATAAAAATAGATATCATTACATTTAAAATATAATGTTATATATATGTATGTATTAAAGTGATAAATATTTTTAAGAAATATAATATACAACGCATTTATTTTATTATTATTATTTTTTTAATATTCTTGTGTTATGAATATAAAAAAGAAAACATTGTTAATAAGAGAAACGTAGGTCCTTATAAGGCACATACATATAATTAAGTCTGAATAAATTTTCCTTTTATTATTTTTTTTTTAAATATTATACATGCATAATTATAAAAAAAATATATTTTTATTTATTGTTTATTTTCCCTTTTAAATTAAAATGTTTTTATTTTAAATTAAAATTTACATTCCATATTTTTTTCACCGTTTAACTTCAACCAGAACTTAATATTAAAAAAAATATAATAATTATATACAATTTAATAAAGATAATGATATTTTAATTTTTTTTTAATAAGTGGTTTATTAAATAAAAAAAAAAAAAAATAAAATAAAAAATAAAAAAATATATAAATATTAAATATATATATGTATATATATTAAATGTATAATATTTTATATGCATTTTATTTTATGTACAGATCAATGTATGTACTTATCTTTATAATAATATAGGAATTTAAAAATAAAATAAAAAAAATATTACCTGATTTTTCTTTTAGTGTGTATTGTGGAATGTGATATTTGTTTTTTATTCTATTATATATAAATATATATTATAAATATACATATATTTTTTTTTTCTTCAAATATATATTTGCCCGATTGTGCCTTTGAAATATGATATATAAATAATGAATATTTTTAAGAATGGGTATTGTATATACATATGCAAATAATTAATATATGAAAAAATAAACTAATTTTTACATTTTAATTTATATTAATATATTTTGTAATTATAATATATATACATATATATTAATATATTTTTATTTATATTTCCATTTAAATAATAATTAAAATAAAATTTGTAAACATAATATATATATATATATATATATATATAATAAAATATATATGATATATATATTTATGGAAGAATAAAAATAAATGTTTTTTCATCTTATATATATTTACGCTTGTTTTGTTAAATTAATAAAAATATATTATAAATATATATTTTATTTTTTTAACCTCAAAGGAAATTAAGTATTTGTGAAAAAATATTAATATATTAAAGAACCTTTATATATATTTTTTTACTATTCTGAAAAAATATATGAATATAATATTGTTTTATTTAGACATAAATCCTTCAACTTTTAAGTTATAAAATATCAAAAAATAAAAAAGATAAATATTTTGGTATCGTCATATATATATATTAAAAAATTAAATATAACAAATAAATAATCCAAATGGCCTTAAATCCAACATTAATTCAGGGAAATGGTAAATGATAAAAAAAATAAATTAATATATAAATATATAATTATATAAATATATAAATATACAAATATACAAATATACAAATATATTTATATTATATAAACATACAATTTTTTTTTTTTTTTTTTTTTTTTTTTTTTTTTTTTTTTTTTTTTTTTTTATTTTGGTTCTCTTAGAATTTTTATTTCCAGCCAACAAAGGATCTGAGGTTACTTATTTAAGAAGGGAAGATGTTAAGTTGAAATTGTACTTGCCTGATCGGTAAGAGATAAAATATATATTTAAAAAGATATATCAAGAATATTGTATGTACATATTATATTTTAATATATTATTGTTTATTATATATATGTATATGTAAATTTTTATATATACACATGCATACTTATATTTTCTTTTTTTTTTTTTTTTGTAGAACCATTAAAGAAGATGGAATGATATTTTTAACAAGCTCACGTTTAGTGTTTGTAAAAAACGAGCACAGCAAAACCAATGCAAACTTTGCTGGTGTAGAATTTCCTTTAAGTCTAATTGAGAAACCTAAATTTGAACAGCCTGTATTTGGACTAAATTATTTAAGCGGTATTATAAAACCATTAATTGATCATCCAAATAGCTTAAAAAGTGCTTGTAAATGGAATCTTGTATTTTTAAATGGACAATGTAGTAGTTTCCTTAATATATTTTTTAAAGTATTTGAAGCAGCTAAAAAGAATAGACCATTGGTTGGTTTAAATGAATTTAATGAGCAGTTTTTTTCAAATAGTAATGCTTATGTTGATCCTAATGATCCAACGTTTTTATATATTAATGAACCTATTAATGAGAATATTTATACTCCTCAGAATTTATCACAAAATCATTATATACCATTGGGAAGCTACCCAAATGATAATATGAACCCTAGTAATAATAATATGAATACATGCAATAATAGTGGTAATATTTTAAGACAAGATGAAAACATTCCAATTTATAAAAGACCATATGTTCCAAGAAATAATAACACTAATAATATGATGCCATATAATAATTCCAACTATGTCAATACATGTGATCACATAAATAACAGACCAATTGGGAACTATAACCAGAATGTTTATGTACCTAATAATTATAATAATCCAAATAATAATATTCAAAGTTATGATACTAGAAATAATTCCTTAATACATTATAATAATTCATCCGAAGGTAGAATGCTTTATAATAATAATAATAATACAAATATGGGACATTATAATAATACAAATAATTTTAGAAATTATGACCAAGGAAATAATAGAAATGTCACATCGCAAATGAATTATCATATGTATAATAATATGCCAAATAATAATATGCCAAATAATAATATGCCAAATAATAATATGCCAAGTAATAATATGACAAATAATAATATGCCAAATAATAATATGCAAAGTAATAATATTCCAAATAATAATATGCCAAATAATAATATGCCAAATAATAATTTGAGTACATTTCATCAAAGGATGAATGCTCTACATCCCCAACCAAACAATCATCATTATAATCCAGCATATAATGAACAACTTAATAATTCATATAATCAACAAAATAATAATACTTTATATAATGAACAAAATAATGGCGACCAAAATGGTTCTAATACATACAACCATCACACAGGTTCTTAAACATATAATAAAAATAATTAAAATATAATAATAATAATAATATGTTATTAAATTAATATTTGTGATAGTAACTTTATATCACATTTTCTAAAAAAGAAAACGAAAGAAATTATAGAATTATATTATATTCATGAACATATTATTGAATATAATAATGGAGAGAGTTCATTTTTCTCTCTTAAAAAAATGACAAATAAAATGGTAAATACCATTGTAACAAAATTTATTGACATATAATATATATATATATATATATATATATCATTTGAATAAATGTGTAGAGTAAAAAATATAATCATCATATGGTACACCGAATTATATATATATATATATATATATGTATATATATTTAAAATAAAATTCTTATATGTATTGATGAATAATAAGTATGTACATATACATTATAATGTATGTGTATCTTTTTATTTAATTATTTGTTTTATTTTATATGGACAAAAATCATATTATATCTTATAAAATTTTTTTTTATATAATATTACTGTTACTTTATGTTTTTTTTAATTTATATGCTATACATATGAATTAAATATTTCCCCATATTTATTTTCCTATATTAATTTTTTTTTTTTTTTTTTTTTTTGTTGTTAGAATATTTACTATATAATTTATATATATATATATATATATATATATATATATATATAATGAAAAAAACAAAAAAAAATAATTACATTACCTTTTCTGAAAATTAAACTTGTAAATTTGAATTAGAAGTCTATTTTAATAAATAAAATAAATTAATAAAATAAATATTTTTTGTAATCATTTATTTTCAAATGATATTACAAATGAGAAAAATGCGTGTTCAAATTTCACACGTAAACATTTTATAGGGTTCCCAATATAGTTTCAAAGAGAATGAAACAAAAATAAAAAAAAGATACACACCTTAAATTTTCATGGCTTCTTATGATATATATATATTATCTAATAATAATATATTTTATAATATTTTTTTTTTTCATTTTTATTTTTATTTTTATTTTTATTTTATATTCTTTTATGTTTTTACATAAGAATATTGCGTAAACTACAATTTAAAATATTAAACATTTATTTTATTGATTCTTTCACAAATATATTAATAATTAATTCTTTTTTTTATAATCAATGAATACACACATATATTATATATATATATATATATATATATATATATATATATTTAATTTAATTTATGTGTAAAATTTATGAGATCCTGACCTTATGAGTTCATATAAAAATATTTGCCCTCATATTTTTTCTGCTAATGCACAGTAGAAAATATACTATTAGCACAAATAATTATGGTTAAAAAATAAAATGAAATAAATATTAGAATATATAATTATTTATTTATATATAAATATTTATTTATTTATTTTTTTTATTCTTTTTTTTTTTATTTGTATATACTAAAAGTAATATAATTGGAAAACAATGAGTATAATTTGCATAATTAATTAAAAAAGGGGGGGAAATTTTATATAATATATAATATTATATTTATAATTAGAAATAACAAAATTAGAAACAAGTGTATGTCTAGGAACTACATAGGGAAAGATCATAAATGTAATATTAAGTGTTTATATTTATTTGTGTTCATATTTTATTTAGTTTTTTCCTTTTTTCTTATACTTTAATTGTTTGGTATTTATCACGATGGGATTTTCAGAAAATCCCAAATTTTCCCTTCTCATAAATAAGCTTATCAAGAAATCTAAAGTTATAGGGTTAGAAAAAAAAAAAAAAAAATTAAAAATGATTCCCAAGAATATAACATATATATAAATATATATATATGTATGTATATATATTTAAATATTTTATTTGCATATACATAATTTAATATCTCATTTTTTTTTTTTTTTTTTTTTTTTTTTTTTTTAGCACTTTCTTATCAATTGTTGGTGTGATTTTCTTTTTGGTGTTTAATAAGTTTAATAAGAATGCTGAATTAGACGCTAGGACATTTACCCAATTTGTTGGTAATTCCGTATTGAACAAAAAAAATGAGAAGTTTTTTAATGATACCAATTTATATTTCTTGAATTATAAATATGAAGGAAATGAAGATATAATAAAGATGATATATGATTATATTAATGAATATATATCATCTAATGTACAACATGAGATGGTTAAAATAAAAATAACGGATACAATTGAACAGAATATATTGATAAGTAATGTAGGATGTAAATATTGTAATAATATGGAAAGTTTAGTTGTAGTAATAAATTTTGATTTTAAAGAAAGGAAATTTTTTCATAGCTTAGTTATTGGTTTAACATTAATAGAACATTTTTCTAAATGTAACTATATGAGTAAAGATGTGATTTTTTTATTTACAAATAAAGAATTATTATATTCTTTAGGTATTCAAGAATTTATACAAAAATATTTTTATAATAATACTAATATAATTGGAAAAAAAATTATTAGATCTTCTACTATTATTGAATTTGATTCTATTTATCCTTCTAATATTAAAATTAATTATGAAGGATTAAATGGTATGTTGCCTAATCAGGATTTGATATTATTATTAACAAATGAACTTCATTTTTATTCTATTCCTATTAAAATGGAGCTTACTCATGGTTCCATATTTGATATGGCGCTAGAAAAGAATTACGAACATGGTCACATATACTTTCTGAGGTACATCAAAAAAAAAAAAAAGTATTAATATATATAAATATATATATGAAATATATACATATCTTTACAATATAATATATATTAATACATTTATTTTATGCATGTCATTTTTTTGTCTTTTTTTAAAAGTTTGTATAATACATATAAAATTATTCACATATATATATATATATATATATATATATATTTACATTTATATGTTCATTTATTTATGTATTTCTTTTCTGTTTATCCTTTTAGAGAGAATATTCCGTCTTTTACTGCAACAGGGGTAAGCAAAGTACCCATAAGAAGTAAAATGATTAATTTGTTTAATCTGACAAAAGCACTGCAAAGTTATTTAAGAAGTCAGAGTAATACACATGAAGGTTTTTGTCATTCTTCCAATTTTTATTTTTTTAATACATTCAAAAGGCATATACCAATAAGTATATATTGTTATAGTGTTTATTTAATATGCGCATATACCATAATGAAATTATTTAAATCAGCAACTTTTAGAAGCTATGTAAATTTTTTAACAAGTTTCTACACTTATTTGATAACAATATTAATTATTTCCCTACCTATATATTTAATTTCAACAAATAAAAAATTTAATGAGTTGTTGAATTTTAAAAGAAATTATATTCCTAAATGTCAGGAATGGCATCCTGATAATTTTAATAAATATATAAAAATAGCAAGTATTTGGTGGAATGTTTTATTTTTTTCAATTATTGTTGCATTTTTTTTTAATTTATTTATTTCTTTTTTAGTTAATAAAAAAAGAAAAATTATACAACAAAAAAATGATAAAAATGAATCTTTTGGTGGCTATAAAAAGGTAGAAAGGGTAGAACGAATTTTAATATTAGAAAAAATCAAACAACTGAAAAATGAAATAATGAAACGAAAAGGTATTACAAATAATTATAATAATCATATTAAAAATTATAATAATATATTATATACTAATGAAAATATATACAATAATAAAAATAATAATAATAATTGTGAAAACATATATAATAATGGAGAAATAAAAAAAAATATTCTGGTTAAACCCAAAATTATAAATAGTGATGATGAAGATTTTCTTCTTGAAAAAAAAAATTCTGAATTCATTAAAAAAATAGAAAAACAAATAGAAATATTAGAAGAAAAATTGGAATTTTTAAGTAATGATGAAAATGTAAAATATATTTTTTATAATAATTCTATAGCACCATTTAATACAATGATGATATATATGAATATTTTTTATTTCATATTGGTAGTCATATTAAGTTCGGTAAGTCGCCCTAAAAAAAAATAATAAAATGAATAATAAATTAAATAATAAAATAAATAAATAAATAAATAAATAAATAAAAATAATGATATATATATATATATATATATATATATATTTATAATGAATGTTATAATATTTATGGTAATTAATATATATATATATATATTTTATTTGATTATGCTTTTTTTTTTAGTTGTATAATTGGTCCTATTCTGTATTATTTAGCATGGTACTTGTAATTCCTATATCAATTTTAAATAATATAAGAAAAAAACCAATCAGAATTTTTCAAAGGATTGTTCTTTCAGTTTTTATTCTTTTTATATTTATTTATATGTATCCGAATGATAATCATATTTGGGTAATCTTTTTTAAAAAATAAAAATTTGTACCTTTATTATGTATATATATTATATGTTACTTTAATAATACGTCATACATACATACATATATATATATATATATATATATATATATTATTTCTTGCAGAATTTAAGGAAGAAACTAACCAATTTATTAAGTAATAATTTATTAAGGTGTTGTAAATATTTAGACAAACACAAAATACTACAGCACAAATATTTCCCAGAAAGTTTGCAATTTATTTGTTCTAATAAGTTATTAGATTCTTTCTATGTAAAAAAATATTTTTTGGATAATCTATATATTAAATTTAATTATATTTTGGATATTCAAAATGGATTCTTATTAACTTTATACAATTTAGCAAGAAATCATTTTTGCATTGGTACAGCTACCTATCCTCTAATTTGCTTTACCTTACTCCCAATATTATTTTATATAGCTTTTTTATTTTTTTGTTAATATAGGAATTAAATTAATTTATCAAAATAGATATATATATATATTATTTTTTACTAATTAATTTTTTTTTTTTTCCATATATATATATATATGGAATAATGAAATAAATAAACTATCAATTATTTTGGATATATATATCCATTGTACTAATTTATGAATATAAATATATGAAGAAATATTTTATATAATGCATACTATTTATTGTTTAATACATTTCTTTATTACTGCATAAGACATTTGAATTTTTCGTCTTTCCAAAAATATATATATATATATATATATTTATACTTTTTATCATATAAATTATTTATTATGTTTTTATTATATTTTTATTATTTTCATACATTTATATTGTTTTATTTTTTTTTTTTTTTTTTGGTAAAGTTAAAAATGAATGTGTAAACCTTTATTTTGTTTTCCCCCTATTGTTTATTGAGACAAAAAAAAGTTATTAATTTGAATTACAATAAAAAAAAAATAAAATAAAAAATAAAGGATCAAATAAAATTAAATGAAAGCATAAACGTTTATGTAATATTATATATCATATAATGAATTAGTAAAAAAAAAAAATTAAATTCCCTCTTTCTCTACATATATATATATATATATATATATATATATATAATATTTAAAATAACTTTTTTAATTATTTTAAAGGAGAAACATCATTAAATTAAAATAAAAAATAAAGGTCAAATAAAATTAAATGAAAACATACACAAGTATATAATGTTATATATCATATAATGAATTAGTAAAAAAAAAAAAATCCTGTCTCTCTCTACATATATAAATATATATATATATATATTTGACAGTCTATTTTTTTTTTTTTTTTTTTTTTTTTAATTAATATATATATATATATATATATATAGTTTTATGGTAGTAATTTATATTTATGTTAATTTTTGTTCTCATGTTGAAAAATGCATATATAATTTTTTTTTTTTCTTTTTGTTTTTCTTTTTGTTTATATCAGTATCTGAAAAAAATAACATACCTTTACTTATTTCAGATTCCTTTTGTACATGTACTTTATTTGAAACAAATACCATTTTTGATCTTACATGACTGATATTAATCATTTCATCATTTGTTACGTTTTGTTTGTTGTCTGATATATTCTTTTTGTTAGGAGTGTTAATTATAGATGTTGTTTTATCCTTTGGTGATTCCTTTATATGAGGTGATTCAGCTTGTTCAAGTTTTATATATTTATTATTTTTTATATTATTATTATGTATTATATGATTGTCATAAATCTTTGGGTTCTCATATTTTATATGTTCTTTATATTTTAGATCATTATGTATTATATTCTGAAAATTATTTTCTTCGGTCTTTTGAACCAGTTGATGTTTTGATGAACATGAAATGGTTGTATTTGTGTCTGTATTTGTGTTTGTATTTGTGTTTGTATTTGTGTCTGTATTTGTGTCTGTATTTGTGTCTGTATTTGTGTTTGTATTTGTGTTTGTATTTGTATTTATATTTTTCTCTGTTATTGTGTTTTTATTTTCTAAATCTTGTAACATTTTTTTACATTTTCGTTTCTTTAATTTATTTAAGCATGAATGATTTTCGTCTTCTGATTTTTTAAATAAGGTATAATATTCTTTTTTTTCTTCATTAACCTTTTTAATATTTGTTTTGAATAATATTATTTCATTTTTTAACATTTCATTATTATTTTTTAAAAGTTCTATTTCTCCTAAAAAGAGTTTTTTTTGACATTTATAAATTAAATTTTTGTATTGATTTTGTTTATATAATTTATAGCACTCGTCATATTTTAAATGCAGATCTGTGATTCTTTCTAAATAATCATTTAAAAGGGATTGATATTCTTTAATATTTTGTTCCATATAATGTCTACAAGTTTTTATTTCTTTTATTTGTTCTACAACGTCTTTTACTTTTTCGTCTATGTTATTATATATTTTATTGAGTACAATGATGTTATTTTGGATGATATTATTGTGGTTTATATTATTGTGGTTTATATTATTATGGTTCATGTTATTTTGGTTTATATTATTATGGTTGATATAATTATCATTATTGTTCTTCTTATCATTATTATGAATAGTATCTATATCATTTTCATTTTTCTCTCTCTTTAAATATTCCTTACATTTTTCATATTCAGCTTGTAAATAGGTATATTCTTTAACTTTTTCATTGCAATTACTTCTTTCTGTATTTAATGAATCATTTAGAAATTCTATTTCTTTTTCTAATTTTTTAATTTTTGTATCATATTCAAACATGGAACTGTCAATTTCTTTTTCTTTTTTTATGCCTATATCTTTTATGATTTGTACATATTTTTCTATTTCATTTTGAAGTTGAACATTTTGTAATTTTATTTTATTGTATTCTTCCTTTAGAGTTTCTTCATTTTTCTTTATTGCAATATAATGATTACAAAACTCTTTTAGAAGCATTTTATTTTCCATAAAATAATATAATACTTTTTCTTCTTGATTCATTTTCTTTCTTTTAGAGGTATTTTAAGAAATATATGTTGTATTTGATTTCTTAAAAAAAAGGAGCTAATACTACTTAAACACAAAGATATGTGTGTGTACAAATAAATATATAATAATAAAAAATAAAAATATACAAATATATATAAACATATATTATTTATATTTATTTAATTAAACATTTAGTATGAACATATTCATTTGGTTACATATATAAAAAAAAAAAAAAATTATAAATAAATAAAAACAATAATAATTATGGATGTTATATATATATATATATATATATATATATATATATATATATTTTACTTACAAAAAAAAAATAAGTGTACGTACAACAAAAAATATATTTATGTTAATATAGGTGTTGAATAAGTATATATTATAATATTGTAACATTGTTTTTATTTTTTTAGAAGAATTATATATATGTACGTATTTTTTTTTTAAGGACATTTTTTAAAAAAAGAACAACATATTAAAAGTATATGAAAATAAAGTATTTCCACGTGTATAAAAGGGAATTGTAAACATATACATATATATATATATATATATATATATAATATTATATGTGAAACAATTATATATGTTGTGTTTATATAACAATATTTTTATACATATTTCAATTTATATTTTATTTTTACAAATATATATAAAAAAAAAAAAATAACTAAATTCCTTTTCTAAATATATTAATAATATTTAAGGTTTTTATAAAATTTATGAATATCACATGTTTGAAGTAAATTTTTTTTTTTTTTTTTTTTAAAAGAATGATTTGTATAAATTTTAATTAAAATGATACATATGAGAAAAAAAAAAAAAAAACTTGAAATAATTTTTATTAATAATATTACAATATTTCTTTTTTTTTTGAAGGATAATGTTATGAATTTTTGTGAAAATATATATGGAAATGTATCATTATGTAAAAAGTATTTTTAATATTAAATGTAAAAAAATTGAATGAAGTTGTTTAAATATTTGGTTAGAAAATATAATAACATTTCGTGTTTGCCTTGACAACATAATATATATGATATTTATTTTATTTTATTTTTTTTTTTTGTACCAGTTTAATATTTACCTTTTTGTAAAAAAATAAAAGATATAATTTTTTTTTTTTTTTTTTTTTTTGTTTGTTATCTGAATAATGTAAGAGTTAAAATTTAATATATATTAATAATAAGAAGAAAAGCTTCATAGAATAATGGAAAAAGAATTAAACGATGAGAAAAAGAGGAAAACTGAAAAAAACGTATTTCCTAATTTTAATAATGTAATAGTAGATCAAAATTATGATGTAAATAAAAGAAATTTCAATACTGTAAATTCTAAAATGAATAGAGGGGACATGGAAAGTATGAAAAATAATTCGAATACATTTAATAAGTCTAACAAAATGAAAAACAAAAAAAAAAATAATAATAATAATAGTAATATTAATTATCATAATAATAAAATGGGGAAAAACCAAAATATGATGAATACATCATTATCAAATAATAGAAGGAAAAATTATTATAATATGTCACATATGGGTACTAGTCAAAATAAATATGAAATAAAAAATAAAACAATCAATAAAAATAAAACAAAATTTGGATCCAATGTTAACTCGAATGTAATACAAAATAATGAGAATGTGGTTACATCAAATAAAGATGATTATAATTGTATGAGAGGATATAATAATAATAATAATAATAGTAATAATATGGATGAAAGAATTAATTATAACAATTCAAATAACAATAAGAACAACAATATTAATATTAATAATGAAGGTTATGTGAAATATTATCAGAATTATAATAACAAACAAAATACAAATAAGTATATAAAACCAATTAATAAATTAAATTTATCGTGTACTAATAAATTGTATAAAAATATAAATAACAATAATGTCATGAAGTATAATATAAGTTCAGATATGAATAAGCGTAATTTTAATGATATTAATAGAAAAAATGAAAATTATATTCAAAATTTGAATAATATGAAGAATAAAAAAAAAACAATAAATAATACGTCAAATGTTAATATGTCAAATGTTAATATGTCAAATGTTAATACATCAAATGTTAATACGTCAAATGTTAATATTTCAAATTCTAATAATCCTCCAATTAAAGACATTTCTCTTTTAAAAAATCGTTTGAATAACAATATTATTGATAAGAACCTAGAGAGTAGAAATAATCAAGCAAATAATAATTTGAAGAGAACACAGAATGCGACCCTTTATGGAAACGATAATGATTCTAAAAGAAGAAAAGGTCTTTACAACTTAAATAATATGAATGACAATTATAGTATTAGTAATTATTCTAATCCTAGTGTTAAAGAAAATTCTTCTTTACCATTAGAAGATAATATAACTAAAGATAAAAATAGTAATATGAAATATGATAATAATAGTAAGAAATATATTGAAAATGATAGTTCTAAAAATTATTTTCATACAAATTTATATGAGAAAGAACAACATTATATAAAAGTAATAGAAAGAAAAATAAAAGAAATATGTGATATTTTAGAATATATATTATATGTAGATGATAAAGATTGTATTAATTTGATATATTTCCTTATAATTTTATTAAAAGGAATTAAAAAGGTATTACGTCGTTTAAAAAATTCAAATATGAATTATGATATATTTAGTATTGTGTTAAATTTATATTCATGTTTATGTGTGAAGTTATTTTCAGAAAATAATATTTTAGTAATAATGATTTTAAAATGTTTTGTATTAATGTTTGAAATATTGAATCTGATGGATATGAATTCTTTTAATTTGTCTTATGTACTTTTTTTATATGTAAATTTCTTAAAGAATAATAAAAATGGAATAGATATATTAGAAAATAAGAGCAATATAAGATATAAAACACAGGTAGTAGAAAATGACAATAAAATGTATAAAAAATTGTTAAATTCGTTTTTAAATATATTTTCATATTGTTCTGAAAATACTAATACTTTAGTTCGTAATGAAGCAATAAAATCATTTTATTATGTATTAAGATTTTTGCATGATGAAAAGAAATATAAATATTATCAGGAGCATACTATAGAGAAGGAAAGAATAAATACAAATAATAACACAGATGATGATAATTTAAAGAAAAGAACCTTATTCATTTTTGAAGAAAATTTAATTAAAGAATCTTTAACGATAAAAAAAGTAAATATGATAAAAGGATTTGTTAATAGTAGAATGATATATTTACAAAAATTTAATTCTAATTTTTTTGAAAATAATTGTGATAACATAGATATGAAAAATAAGAATAATGATCAGGATAAAAGTGGAAAGATCAAGGATAATTCAAATAATAATGTAAGTAAAAAGGAGAATAATATAAATGTTCATGTTATGAATGTTAAAAGTGAAATAAATAGTAATAATAAGGACGCAGAAATATATAAGAATAAAACGAATAGGAAGGATAATATGAATAATGTAAATGATGTAAATGAAATAAATGACATAAATAATATAAATAATATAAATAATATAAATAATATTAATAACATAAATAATGTAAACCATATGAACAATATTAATAATAAGAATAAATATGATGAAAGTGAAAATAGTTTAAATAATATCCTTCTATTAAAAAATTTTGAAACAGTTTTTAATTGTGTACCTAATGATGGTTGGATATCAAACAAGATAGATGATGATGATGAAAATATGTTACTTTATATTTTACACATATTTGAATTATTTGTTGAAATATATAAAGATAAGGATATTAATGAAATAATAATAAAAAGTATTGTTTTTTTTTTGAATCACACTGATTTGAATATTTTTAGTATTGTAACACGTATTATTATAAAAATCTCTCAAATAAATCCTATTAATAGAATATTTTTTAATAAATATATATCTGTGTTAATGAAAAATTTTGATAAGGATAGAAGAAGATATATATTTCTAATGTTATCTTATTGTAAATATGAAAAAAGTGGTATTGAGGTATTATTAGGTATACTAACAAATTTATGTATTTATAATTTCAATTATAAAACAAATACATATTATCTTGAGGAAGACTATGAAGAAAGTGATTTAAATATAGAACAGATAAAAACTTTAAGACGTTTACAAAATATGCGACAGAATAAGGCATTAATAAATAATGATAATATACATAATGATATAGAAACTTATAGTAATAATTCTGAGGATGAATTTTATTTAATTGACAAAAAAATATATAATATAGAGGAATGGTATTATATATATCCTATAATTATTATATTATCATTGAATTATTCTAAATATATACAATCATTTTTTTTTAATAAATTTTATAAAAGTTATATACAGAATTATTATAACATTACTCCATATTTTAATATATTTGATTGGTCAAATAAATTTTGTTATTATCTTTCAAAACATATTTTTACATCTCATATTGAAAAGTCCTCATTTTTTATGGAGCAAGGTTTGAATATATTTGACGTATTAGATTCTACAATATGTAATAGTGAGTCAAAAAATTGGAGCAATAGCTATAAGTTATTAATTCATATAAATAAATATAATACTACAGCTGGTAGTAATAATAATAATAATAATAATAGTAATAATAATAATTATGTTTATTATCCATATAATGGATATAAAATAGATAGTGTTAAAAATTTTATGCTCAGAGAAAAAAGTTCAAATGATATATCCTTAGATTTACTATTTAATCGAACATATGGATTTTTAGAATATCCAAATTATGTTAAACTAAATTTAAGTTATAAAGAAAATTGTTATATTTATATATATATGTTATCACTTTTAAATTTCTTTTTTAATAAAGAAATGAATATATTTGAAGAGAATTGTTTTTTTCTTAAGCGTAAGTTTTGGGAGTTATTACATGATCAAACCAATTTAAAAAGTAATAGTTTTTTAGATTATTTAAGTTTATTTAAAGATATTAATTTTATATGTATAAATCACACAAAATATCTGACCAAATTATTTGATTTTATTAATTCTAATAATATCACACATTTGAAGGAGAAAAAACAAAATGGTCTTTATAATGATTGTAAAAATGATGAAATATTATATAGTAATATTAAACCTGATGATGATTTATTATATAATGATAATTATATAAAAGAAAGAGAACATAAACGAATGTTATATGTAGAAAAATTATTATTATCTTTTATTATAAATAAGGGAAAAAATAAAAAGATGAAAAAGATATTGGCTTGTAATTATAAAGTTAAAGGAAATCATGCTATAAATAATAAAAATTTGAAAAATAATATGAATATATTAGAAAAAAAAATTAGAAAACTTATATATTTTGAACAATCTTATATGAAATATAATAAAAATATATGTGATATAATAAATCATAATATTATTAGTAATATATATTATATTTTATATTTAAAAAACATTTTTTTTTTGGATGAAAAAGATTCAAAAATAATGAATGAAGATAATACCTTTTTTTCAGATTATTTATGTAAAGATTTATTAATTAAATTAATATTGGTTCCTATTTTATATAGAAGTAATACGGCGATTGAAATTTTTTATAAATATCCAATAAAAGATATGATAACAAAATCTTACTTTTCCAGTATATCTAAAAAATACTTTGATCGAATATCACAAAAAAATTTACTTTTATTAGAAAAAATAAATAAATGTACTATTATTAATAATGAGAATGAATTATTTAATGATAACATTCAGGTTTTATATGCTGATAATGGCGCAGCTAGCCAAAATGATAATATTCAGATGCATCAAAATTATAGAATACCAAATAAAGAGAATGAAAGTAGTATTGCATCTATTAGTGATTTTAATGAAAATTTAAGAGAAGAAAAGTGTCTTTTAAAATCAGTTGAATATGATAGTGCTTTATATAAAAATAAAGAAGAGGAGATCAAAATATTAAATAATAAAAACAATAATGTGTATGGACCCTTACCAAGTTTTGAAGAAAATAATAAATATATTAAACAAGATAAACAAAGGAATAGAAAAAGCAATTTTCCTGTACATTTAAAAAAAAATTTATTCTTAAAATTTTTAAATGTGAAAATAAAAATTAAGAATAATAATATAGGACAAAATGAGACGATGAATATTATGAGCAATATACATGATAAAAAAAAAATAAAAAAGGAGAATAAAAAATATGAAAAAGGTTTCATTGAACATGAAGAAAATATGCAAAATAAATATGAAATATATATATATCATAAAAAACTTATTAATATAAATCATCAAATAAATAAAAATTTAATAAAAATATATCATTTGTTTTATAGAAATTATTATTATACATTAAATATGTCTGAGATATTAAATATTATATTGAACAAAGTGTATGAAGAAAATGATATATTATATAACAAGTTAAAAGATTTTGTTTTGAATTTTTCATCTTATTATCATGGTAATAATAAAAAGATTGGTTCTAAATATTTTTATGACATTTTTTATAATAATAAATTATGTAGAAATAATAATAAATTAGAAAGAATAAATAAATATTTATCACAAAATAAAAATGGACATGAATATAGTAATTTAATATTTGAATTGCATAAGATAGGTATTAACAAAAATGATAATAAAAAGAATGTATATTCTATAAATATTGCTATAAATAAAATCTTGAAACTTATTATAAAATATTTAGAGAATGAAGATTATATAAATTATGAGGAGTGTATAAATTTTCCTTATTTATTTTTATCTATACTTAATATAAAAATAAAGTTATCTTATGAAGTAATGTTATACGATTTGTTTGAGAATGAATATAATGATTTTAATATGTTATTAAAAAGGCTACCAGGATATATAAATTATTTTTTCAATAATTTATATCTATATATTGAATATGAGGATATGTTTATAATAAAAGAAGAATATAAAAAAAATAAAGAGAAAAACAAAAATAAACATATTTATAATTATAATTATGATTATAATCCAAATTATATATTATATAATAGGAGGAACCATTTAGGTAAAAAAAAAAATATGTTGTTGCCATCTCAAAATAATAATAATTTATTAATGTATAGTTTTATGGTTGAAAATATATTATCAGAAGATTATTCTCTTACACATTTGAAAAGCTTAAACAAAACTAAAAAAGCAGAAACTAAAAATTCTTTATTTGCAGGTAGAAAAAAAAGTAAGGGAACAAGTCAAAATATCAAAGTTGATACTGAATTTAATTTAGATGAAAAATATTTAAAAGAAAATATTATTCATAAAAATAAAAAAGAAATAACAAATAAAAAACATAACGATAATGAACATTTTATAAATAAATCACATAGTATGAAAATATATACAAATGAATGGAACATAACAAATTTTATTCCAGTATATAAGAATGAAAATAATAATTCGAATACTTATAGATATATAATAAAAATGGAATGTAAAAAAAATGTGGGAAATAATTTTGATTTTTCTTCAACTTTGCCTATTAAATGTAATATTATTCTATTTTATTATTATATGGAAAATGATAAGTTCTATTTGATACCTATATCGAAAAGGAATAACGTATACCTACATCCACTCAATCAATAAAAGGAGAAAGAAATAAAAACAAAATTAAATATATATGTATGTATTTTGTTTGTGTGTGTATGTAAGTAGGTATATTATTTATTATTATTTTATTGTAAAATTTTTTTTTTTTTTGTTATAATTACAGCCTTTTTGTATTTAGGATGTTGATTATTATTTGTGTAGGTATATGAGCTTTATTTTATTTTGTTTCTTGTATTATTTTTATTTTATTTAATTTAATTCTTATTTTTTTTTGTTATTTGATTGTACAACTATTTTAATTATTTACATTAAAGACAAAAATAAAAAAAATTTATAAAAGTGCCATTAGAGCTTTAATAATTGGGAACAATACATTATTATATGTATATATAAATATTTACATATTTTTTTTAAAATCTTAATTTATTTAAGATGTGGTTATTTTCATTTTTCTGAAAATGGTTAAATGTAAAATCGTCATGTGATATTTCATTGCAATTGTATTTTGAGTTTTCCCAGTTTTGTGGATTATCCATAGAATTTATTAGATCTAAAGTGTAAATAAAATGTATACATATATATATATATATATATATATATATATATATGAAATATAATGATTTATATATACTATTAAAACAAAAAAAAAGTAAATATATAAATAGTAGAATAAGTATGTAAATTGAACAATTTATTTATTATATATAATTATGTCTTCATTTATTCTTTATTTTTACCTTTCGATATACCATCAATTTGAACATTTGAAATTAGATGAGACGATTCTATTGTATTATTATGTATATAACTATTTAAAAAATACTTATTATTAATATTTTTTTTATTTTCAAAAAAATTTTTTTTTTGGACCATGATATGGTTATGTTGATGATTTGAGATTTTTTCTTTCGAATTTTTTTTTTTTTTTTTTTTTTTTTTCTTATGATTCATATGATGTGTATAAGGTTTATTATTATTATTGTTGTTGTTATTAATATGGATAGAAGTATATTTATTATTCTTCTTAGTATATTTTTTCGATCTATCTTCATTACTGTTTGTTTTATTATAATTTAATGGTTGTATATTTTTTGGAACATACATATCTTTTATATTTATGTTATCTTGTGAATTTTTATAGGAATTATCATTATTTTGTATATTAGAATTATAATTATTTGAATTATTTTTGAATGTATTTGATATTATTTCTTCTATAGTATCATTTGATATATTAAATTGTTTTTTCTGTTTTATAATTTTATTTTGTGTTTCTATATTTCCTTTTAATGGTGTATTTATGTATTCGTTATTATTTTTTAAGTTATGAAATATATCTTTAAAATATTGATTGATGTCATTACATAAGACATTTTTAAAGTTTTCTATGATTTTATCATTCTGAGATTCTATAATTTTATTTTTTATTTTTTTTTCAACATTTTCATTTCTTTCTTGGTTTGTAGAATAAATTCTGTGTTTAATATTTTTGGAAGGTAAATAAATGTTTGGGTTATTCTTTTTTTTTAAAAACATATTTTCTAATTTACTTTTTTTTAATATAATATCAATATCATCTAATGATTCATTTCCAGATTCTTCCATGTTTTCAGAATTTAATTCTTCTATTTGTTCTACATCTGAACTAATGTCACAATTTTTTTTTGTTTCATATATTATTTTGTTTACAGCGTTTTCTAGAAGATAGTTAAAATTTTTTTTCTTTTTTGTGTCTTTTAAAAATAGATTTAAATTATCATCATCGGATAAATAATTATACTTTGATGTATGATGGTAATATTTGCTTTTACAAGAAAAAGAGGAACATTTCATTTTTTCATATATAATGTAAAAAAAAACAAGTACATACTAAAATAAAAAATATATATATATATATGTGTATTATTTATTTTATTTATGTATGTCCTGGTTTATTTTATATTAATAATTGAACAAAATTGTATTTAAAAGACAAGATTACAATAGGATTAATTATACAAGGTAAGACTAATAAGATATATATATATATATATATATATATATATATATATATATATATTAATAAAACAATTGGGATATAAAAATAATAAAATGTTAAAAATTACAAATAATGAATAAAAATTTATAAGAAGAATGACTTCTTTATGAGTATGAACACACATCATATGTATATAATTTTATAATATTTAATATACAAATATGTATTAAAAAGAGAATTTAATTAATCATTTAGAACAATAAGTGAGACAGCCCATTAAATATAATATATACATATATTTATGTAATATATATATATATATGTATATATATATATATGTCTAGTAAAGTCGATGTACATACAGTTCAAGTAATTTTTTTTTTCTTTTTTTCTTTTTTTCTTGTTTTTGTAGTATATATTTTTTTAAAGTATTTGAAACTTATTATGAGTGATATATATCTTTATATATCTATATAGTGTCGTAATGATATCTATAGCTTTTTATTTATGTAGAAGAACCAATGTTTCGTTTTTAATATCTAAAGAAAAAAGTCTAAACTTTTAATAAAAATAAAAAGAAAGAAAAAGAATTATCGTAGTACATGTTTGAATGTAATAAGGAGATTATTAAAAAAAAAATAAAGGAAAATTCATTTAATTTATAATATTATATTAAAAATAGGTATAATTAATATCATAAAAATTATAAAGAAATCAAAGAGTTACAACTTGAAATTTATAATTTGTCATATAATATTAATTTTTTTTATGTTAATTCTATCTTAGGTTAATAAAATTATAAGGATAAATATAAATATTTTCAATATATGTATATATGTGAGTTAATATAATTAAGAACAAATCTAATATATTCATTATTTATCGCAATATAATTTTTTTTTTTTTTTTTTACTATTTATATAATAATATAAAATATATTATATGGGAAATATATTTTGCATATATGGTTCATGATTATATGTAATATTATACTATACGTTATATATATAATATAATATATATATTTTGCATACGTGAATCCGTTTTAAATAATATTCAATAAATTTTAATATATTATAATATATATTTTATATATTTGTATTTTTTTTTTTTTTTTTTTTTAAATTAATATGAAAAAGTTTTACATTTTGGAAATAAAAATATGTAAGATGAAATATTATATAATAATAAATGCTATATATCAAAAAATATCATAATAAAAATTATATATATATTATATATAATTAAATATGTCAAATAAGAAATATAATAATTAAATAACAATATATAATTAAAATAATATATTAATGAAAATTATTATGACATATTCTTTTCATGACGTTTTTAAATATATATAATTCTCCATCATAGGAAATATATATAAGCTCCATAAATATATTTAGCGAGTAATAAAATTTTTAGGATCATCATTTATTATATATATATATATATATATATATATATATATATATATATATTTATTTATTTATTTATTTGTGTCCTTGTTTGAAAAATGAATCAAGAAGAAAAGAAGAAAAAGAGTTACGATGAAATTCTGTTAAATCTATGTTTAACAAAGGATGATAAAATTGAGGCTGTCTTAAACAAAGTAATAATAATAATATATATATATATAATATATATTTTATATACCAAATAAGTTATGTGCCTATTTATTAATAAATATTATTTTTTCTTTTATTTTCTTTTCTTTTATTTTATTTTATTTTTTTATTTTTTTTCAGCTGGTTCCTCTTTTAATGGATGAGATATTTATTTGTGAAGCAAGCTTGAGAAATAAACTAATTGAAATTATCAGTAATTGTATTTTAAGATGTAAGTCTATTGAAGGTTTAAAACTTCCAGTGTCAAATATGATAGAAGGATATTTTAAAAATATTAATAAAAGTAATAGTAGTCGTATTTTATATAATAGTACATTAATGATATTATTAGATATATGTTTTATAAATATATGTGATGATGAGAAAATAAAATATCAAAAATTAATAATTGAGAATAGTGACAAATTATGTGTAGATAAAGAAATGTGTATATTTTTGATAATAAAATTTATTGAAAGTTTAGAGATATTAAATAATGGAAAGAATAAGAAAATAATGTGTGATTATTTATATAATGATTATTCATATGATATGAATTATAAAATAATGAATTTTGTGAAATATCTCAATGAGTTTTTATTAATTCCTATATATTGTAAAAATATTGATGAGATAAAATTTGTTGATATATATATAAATAAAATTTATAAAGAGAAATTTCTTAATAAAAAAGGTTATAATATAAAAAATCATATAAAAATGAAAAAGAATACATTATATTTCTTGAATACATTTATAAATAATTATAATTTAACATATAGTTCTTATATTATTTGTTCAAATGAAAAATATGATGAAATCAAAGATTATGCCTTATCATTACTTCAAAGTAAAAAGAGGTTTATCAATTATAATGATTCATTTTTTGTTGAGTTAATTTTTTCTATATTCATATATTTTGATAATAATATATATAATATAAATTATATTACAACACTTCTGTTATTATTCAAGAATGGTTCTAGATTATTATGTAGTGAGAAGAAATATTTGCATTTAATATTGATGTACATATTTTATTTTCTTTTTTATTATGATAGTAATAAAATTAATATTAATTTTAAAGATGAATTTAATACATTTCAAAAATTATTTAATGATAAATCACAATTTGAAGATTATATATCGAATAATGTATATTCTACTATCAGATTGAAGGATGAAGAATTTATTAAAAATATATTTGATGTTATCATAACCATATTAGATAATATTACAAAGTATGAATATATTGAGGAGTATAATAATTATATTTTTCTCTTTATATTTATGTATTTGAGAAATATAAACGAGCACTATAATGACGACAATAAGGATTATATGAATAACATACATATAAAGAACAACAACAATAATAATAATGATGATAATAATAATAATAATATCACTGTCAATAATAGCTCCCTTTGTATGAATAATATATATTCCAATATATATACTTGTAGCAGTCAATTATCTTGTTTAATAGAAAAATTTTTTGAATTAAACATTAAATATGATAATATAAATACAATAGTTTTAAACAAATCTTTTATATTAACATATATTTATTTTGATAAGCTAAGGAAATATAAAAAATGTGATAAAGATTCTTATATATTATATAATAATATAATAAAAGTTTTAGACATATTGGAGAAGTATTATAAGCATATCTTAAAATTAAATATGAACAAATTTTATATTGTATATAAGAAAGTAGAAACTATAAATGAATTACATAATATGATGGAATATTTAATATTAAGTGAAATAAGTGATAAAAAAGAAAAAAATATAAACATTAACAATAATAGTAATAGTAATAATAATAATAATAATAATAATAATAATAATATGGAACAAAATGTTTATAATACAATATATTTGTGCTCTATGAATAATTGGAAAAATGTTCTTATTCAAAATATTATTAATATAATAGATTCATTTATATATTATTCAAAAAATAGTGTACTTATTAGCACTTTATTAAAATGGTGTGTTAATATATTTTTGGTTGATAATATTTCTTCTATTAGTTGTGCCTTTATATATTACTTATTATTATATGAAAATAGTAGTGATGTGATTTTGTCTGATTTGTCAAAAGATTATTTAAATTTATATAAAGATATAAAAATATCTTTTGATGAATATATTTATTTTGTTTCAACAATATTATTTAATATGAAGAATAAAGATGTATTATATTTTTTAATAGACAAGGATCAATATGATGAAAAAAATAAAACAGTGATTCTAAACCAAATTAATAAATTAAATGAAGCTCATAATAATAAGAGTCAAACAAATAGTATAAATAATAAATATGATAATTGTGATAATATTGATGAATTTTTGGGTTATAATATTATAAATTATAATCTACACATGTGTAATGAAAATATTTCAATAGATGACATGAAATCATTAATTGAATATTCCAATAATAATTATAGTCGTTTTAACGTGATTCATTTATATAATTTAATAAAATATATTAGAAATTTAAAAATAGACAAATTTATACATATAGAAAGTATTTATTATATATTTTTAATTATGGACTTATATTTGTTGAATATAATAAAGCTTGAAAGCTATTTGGATAATGATAATTATATGATAACATATTGTATTGTTTTTACCTTTTTAATAAAAAAGATAAAGAAATTTTTTAAAAATAATGAAAAGAATAAAGATAACAAAATGATATATTCTTTTAAGAATATATCTTTGTTGAATAGTAAGGTGAGTATAATATATGATAAATTATACATTTTAATGAAAGAAAGATTTAATTTAATTATACAAAATTTATTACACATTAAAAATAAAAATATAACTGAAAATTGTAATAGTACTTATAATAGTTTGAGGTTATTAAAATATAGTAGCAAATTTTTAACAAAAGTATATATATTAACAAATTTGAAAAATGACGAATTATTTTCTGATCTTTTAAATTTCTTAGATAGAACAAAATTTGAAGAAATACACAATATGGATAATCAAATGATTATAAAAATATATTTTAATTTATTATATTTTGGTACAATTATTAAAAAGGAAAAAAAATTTGATAAAAAATATTATGGCATATTAGAAAAAGTAACTAAATATATTATATATATATATAATAATTATATTAAAGACAATATTCCTTTTGATAGTAATCTTTTAAAATATTGTATTAAATTTTTGTATCTATCTTTTTTTTCTGAATCATTTTTATGTAATTGGAATAATGTACTCAAAAAATTGATACATTCAGAAATAACAGATATTAATATTGACAATGATTGTGCATTTTATAGTATTGTATTTGTATTAACGTCTATAGAGAAATATATAAATTGTAATAAAAATGTAAAGGATATAAACAATAGGCATATTTGTAATATAAATTTGTTAAAAAATGTTTTAAAATTATCAAGTTGTTTTATAACACTTAAAAATGATAATATTAATAATATGTTGAAGGAGAATATCAAAGATTGTATCATGTATTATGATATGTTCTCATTTCATAAAATATATGGTCTTTATATATCTCACTGTTTTTTAAAACTAGATCATATGAGTCTTCATAAATTATCATATAATTGGTTAGACTATATATTATTATCTGATAATTTATTACACGATTTATCTAAAAATAATAAGATTGAATTAGGAGAAAAGTATAAATGTTTATGTATAATTATGTTTTATATTATATATTATAATCCATTTTTAGGTTTTATCCATGAGCATGCATTTAAAATTAGAGACCTTTTCATATATTATATAAAATTAAAAAGTGATATATATTCAGAATATTCCTTTTTAGGTTTAAGTATTTTGTTCTTTTCATTATCTATACAACATCATATGAATATAAATAGTATATATTGTGATAATGCAAATATACCTTATTTAGATTCTTTAAAAAATGATTTCCTTTTATTAAATGAAAAGAGAAATATTGAAAGTAAAACATTTGAAAATAAAAAAGGATATAATATATTAAATAATGTTGTAAATAAGAATAATATGGAATATATAAAATTAATTAACAGATTTGAAATGGATAATTTTTGTATGTCTAATTTGATTAAAAAAAAAAACAAAAAAGATGATGAAAAAAAAAATGTGAATTTTACAATTATGGATAATGATTCTTATTATTTTATTAATGAATTATCTTGTTTTTATAAGGATCGAATGAAAGATAATATTTGTGATTATAAAATAACATGTAATAATAATTTATATAATGTGAATAACAAAAGAGTAACATATGATACTCTTCATAATTTTGTAGAAGGCATTTTGAATTCATTTAAAGATTGTAATATTGATACATCATTTTATAAGAATTTTTTAAAAAATAATAATGAAAAAGACTTTGATGAAAATTTTATAAATGAAATAAAAAAATTTGAGACTAGAAAAGATCATATTTTGAAAAATATATATGAATATATTAACAATGAAAGAAACATCAATTTAATTAATCAGTATGTAAATCTTAGTAAATATTGTTATAATTATATATATTTATTTTTATTCATGCAGTATTCTGAATTATTAATATATAAAAATTATAAGAAATTGAAGTATTTTTTTTTAACTAAATTGGACAATATAAATCATATGGATAATATAAACATTAATGATAATAACAATAATGTGGTATGTGATGAAATATTTAAATCAATATATGAAAAGTTAGAAAGAGATATATATCTACAAATAGATATAGAGAATAAAAATAATTTAGAAGTATATGGTAATAACTCAAATTTGGATAAATATATATATAATGTATCTGATTTGAAAAAGGTGAATAAAAAAATTCATGATATTATAAAATATATGTACAAGGAGGTTTTAATATATGATATAATGACTGAAAAAAATGATATGATGAAATTTAATTTTTTTGAAAATATATGTTTCAAAGATGTGAGTAAAACTATGATAAGAATGAGAGTGGATTTTTTTAAAATGAAAAATGAATTTGAGTTTTCTATATATGGAATAAATTTATTGATTAGAGAATTAGAAAATTTCTATTTAATTAATAATGAAATAATTAATGAAGCAATATTTATGTTTTTAAATGAATTTCTTAAAAAGATAAATTTAAAGGAATTATTTTGTATAACTATTGATTATTTTTTATGTTTTATATGTAGAATTATTGATACACATATGATGAATCTAAAAATGTGTATACCTTTTTTGAATACACTTAAAAGTGTGTGTATGAAGTTTTGTGATTATGTGTCAAATGAGAAGGAGAATAACGCTGATGATACAAAAATGTTAATGTGTTTTGAAAGATGTAATATGGATACAGCTCATCAAAATAATAATATAAATAAAAATAACAACAATAATAACAATAATAACAATAATATGAAGAATAATAATAGTTGTGGTAATACAACTTATGGTGATATCAAAAAGATTGATGAAAGATGCATTTGTTCTATATTACTAGGATGGTATGAAAAAATTGAAGGTAATAAAAAATCAGAGCTATTTATAACAGATTGTATAAATAGCTGTATATTATCATCTCATAATTCTTTTTTTGAATTAAGAAATATACAAGATTTATTATTTTTTTATATAAAGAATAGTGAAAAAATTGAAAATGACTATAATGATTTAAAAATTGAAGAAACCAAAAAGGATGAAATTACAATAAAATATAAAGAAAAAGAAATATATTTTTCTAAATTGCTTAGATATAATAATTTGGAAAAACAAAAAGCTGCTATTGAAAAAATAGTATCATATTATAAAAATGTATTAAATATTGAAGAGGATATAAAAAATATATTAAATAATATATTAATAAAAGTTTCAATTGTAAATAGCAAATATATATTAAGCACTTTATGTTATATCATTATAAAATTAATAGATAGATATGAAATATTATCAGGTGATATATATATGAATGTTCATATATGTATTATATCCTTTGAATTATTGTCTACATTTATATCAAAAAATATTCATGTCAATTATTTAATACATATAAATGAATTATTATATTATTTAATACATAAAGTGCCATTTTATTATTACACCAAATTCGTATACTTTAATTTATTAAAAGATTATTTTGATATAAATTTAAATTTTAAGGATATTCAAAATGTAAGAAATTATTGTAGTTCTGTTGTTTTATATTTATTAAAAAAACATTACCTTCTTGATATATATGAAAAACATATTTTTAGGGACAACAAATCTGTTGAGAATATTACAATGTATGAACAAATAATATTATTGAAAAATGTAACTGAAAAGATAAAAGACCTGTTTCAAAAAAAAGAATATAATTTAAATGAATTTCTTTTATATTTAAAAGGAAGAAATATTCATAAGGATGAACTATTACATAATAATGATGATGTTGATAAAAATTATAAATCTATATGTGATTCATTTTTAAATATATGCGATAAATTAGACAAGGTAGAATTATTAGACTGTAACTTCATTTGTGATATTAAAAGGAGAGAAGGTCTTCAACATGATGAGAATTATTTATATATTGAAAATTTTATTTTAAAAGAAATAAAAGACAAAATATATGAAAATGAGCATTATATAAATATTATGAAGGATGAAAATATTAAAGTATTTGTAATAGAAAACATGATAAATTTTATGAATATAAAAATTAAGGATATTTTAAATATGGAGATAGAAAAGAAGAAATTATTTAATGAAGAAAATAAATTATTTTTAAAAACATTGGAATCAAAAATGCTTGTAAGAAGTTTTATTTTAAGAAATGTGCAAAAGAATGATGATAATAATTATTATAAAGATATATATGATATATTACAAAAAAGAAATATGTTTCATTTTTATAAATTTTTTAATGATTATATTGAAGAATTTCTTCATTTTCTTGATTCAAAATTTTTAAAAGATAAAAAGGGTTGTTTCATGTCAATATATGTATTTGTGCAATCATTTGTTGATATATATAAAGAAGATAATTATGATGAATTGGATATTGAAAATATAAAGAATGTTATAAATTTATATAGAAAAATAAAGGATGTGATGGATGAAAAGGACTATATACAATCCTTTGATAATTATTATATTCTTTTGTCATTATTAAAATGTATAAACTTATTATTATTATTAATATATAACAGTAATAATAAAATAAATCATAATAAAATAAATCATAATAATAAATTACATTGTTGTGAGAAAGCATGTTATTCGTCCAGTTGTTTAAATTATGTTCATGCTTTTGAAAAGAATAACCTTTCTTTTAATATGAATGAAATCTATAAAACATATGAAGAGCTATTATGTATTTTTACTAAGGTTAAAGAATATGAAATATTTCAACATATGTATATTTTTATATTTAATATCCCATCAATTTTTATAGAAAATTTTAATTTTGTAAAATTATATGAATGTATTGTTAAATTAATGGATGCTTATTTTAGAAAAAAGGATATACATTCGGATGAAATAATTATTTATGATAATAATTTTTTACTTCATTTTTCGAAACTTGCATTATGTGTTTTTTCTTATTTCTTAATAAAAAAGGACAAGAATAAGTGGTTACATTTTTACAACTTTGAATATTTAAATAAATATATCAAAATAGAAAAGCTGAATGATTATACATTTTGTTTTGATAAGACACAAAATGAAAATTATTCCAATAGAAATAATCTTACAAATTATCATTATATTTTTTTACATAAATATATCAGAATAAATGAGGATAAAATGGATAATGATATATCATTAATGAGGAGTAAAGAAAAAATAGTAAAGAATGAAATACAAAAAAATAATGATATGAAAATATTGGATACATATGAAGAATATATGTATGATAATGATATTCTAGAAGTTAATAGAGAAAGTTATTTAAATATACAAGAGAACTTTTTCAATTATTTAACTAAATTATTGTTCATTTTATTTGAATATTGTAAAGATAATAACACTAAAGATAACATTAACATTAACATTAACAATAACAATAATAGTAGTAGTAGTAATAATAATAATTATATTAATATGAATAGTAATAATAACATTTTAGGAATAATAAAATCCTTTTTTCATTTTATGTTCTATAATAAGATATATTTATTTGAGATAGGCAATATAGATATATGGGAAAAGATATATAACTACATTTATTTATTAATTATAAAATGTAGAAGTAGAAAGGTTTTTGACAGTTTAATGGATATACTAAATATATTATTATGTATATATAATTCATATAGTTATGAAAATGAAAATGATAGAACTATTTATACGAATATAAAAATAAAAGAACTTACTAAATTTAGGGATAATAAAGAAAACAAACAAAATAATGAATATGATTATATATTTTACAATGATGATAATGAAGATAATTATATGACAAGTACAATTAATTTTCTTTTTATTGTATTTTTTAAATTTTCTGAAAGGTCTAAATTATTTGTTTTCCCAGATTATATTATGAACAATTTGAAATATGCCATTTTGTTGAATTATCCTAATTTCTTAATATAATAAATAATAAATATATATATATATGATAAATATTATATAATCCCTTTATATTTCATAACATAAATATGTTTCTATAGACACATATATGTAATATGTTTTGAATGATAATATATATACAAAATATGTATGTTAATCTTTGTGTTACATTCTTTATTTTATCCGTAATATACATATATAAATATATTTATATATATATTATTATCATATATATTTTTTCATATTACTTCATTTTTGTGTTGCATATAAATAAATCATTTCTATTTTATATATTTTGCTTTGAAATATATATAATTATATTTATATTACAATATAAGAAGTGTCAAATATATTACGTATATATTTAATTTTTATAATATCAAAGAAACTTATATAAAAAAACATTTTACCTTTTAATTAAAATATTAGGATTTTACAATAATAATAAGAAAGTTCTTATTTTTATATATAATATAATATATATTATAATATGCCGTTGTATTTGAATATATTTATTATTATGAGAAAAATATATTCTATAAATATATATTAGATAAAAAATATTTATAATATATTCTAAAAATGTCATAAAAATTTTATATTATTATTTTTTAAGGTTCTTTTATAATATTTAGGTGTATATATTTTATATATAAATATAACTTTTTATATTATTTACTTATGAGAACATTAATACACGTACATAAATTTATTATTGTATATATATATAGAGGTAAAAAAAATAATATATATTTAAAATATGTATAAAATAATATAATATATATATATAATATAATTATGTACATATATAATTATTTATTTTATTATGAATAGTTGGAATTTTATTTCATACTTATTTTTCCAAACACAAATATTTTATTTCAATAGAATATAAATTTATATTTTTTTTTTTTTTTTTTTTTTAATTTTTTCTTGTTTTAAATTTAATAACTGTTTTTATATAAAATTCATAATATTATTTTTAAATTATATTATTGTGTTATATATATGTATATAATATTATTTAAAATTTTGACATTTAGATAATAATGTATTATATATATATATTTCATTTTGATATATTTTGAATAAATGTAATTATATTTAATATTATTATAAATGAGGACTTTTGTATATATAAATAAATATATATATATAGCATATTAATGAAATAGAAGGATTAAGAAACTCATACATACATATATACATACATATGTAATATATTTATAAATATATATATATTTTTGTATGTAGGTTTGATTAAAGTAATATATCAATATATATATATAATAATTTATTTATGGATTGTAGTTAGTTTCTTGTTTATTTTTATTGTACATTATTTCCTTTGACATATTTTTCCTTTATTTTATTATATATATATATTTATTTATACGACCTTATTGTTATAGCAATGGAAGATATCGAATTTCATTTTATTAAGAATGAAATAATAAAAATAGGAGATAAATTAATAGATAGTGAAGATATTTTTGAATTATGTAAGAAGATAAGTAAGAGTAAAACAAAACAATGTATTGACACGATACTAGAATGTATATTTTATATGCCTGTTAAGATAGGTATATATGCTACAATATTAGGTATAATTACGAAGAATAATGAGAAATTAAAATTAGATGTTGTTTTAAAATTAAATCATAATATTGAAGTATTTATTAAGGATAAACCATTACAATGTTTATTATGGTTTCGTTGTATAATATCGTTAAGTTGTTGTTATATATACGATTTTAAATATTGTTTAGATTTATTTCATAAATTGTATGAATTATGTATAGAATTATATAAAGAGAAGAAATATATTAAGGGTGATAATATTTTATATATGCTTTTAAGTAATTTTTTTTATATATCTAAAAATATATATGATGAAAACAAAGAAGTATTGGATAATTTATTAAATAATAGTTTTGAATTGATTGAAAAAAGACAAGAATGTATTGATAATATAGATATAGATAATAATGATGTAACAACTATAGAATATATTTATATTTATATTAATAGTATAATACATAGTGATAATTTTAATGATAGGTTATATTATTTAAAAAATGCTTTAAATAAATATTTAGAAAATAATTTGAAAAGTGTGGCAACACATAGATTTTATCAAAAGCAAATATTCCAAGAAGTATTTTTAAAAGAAAATAGTGAGTTAGATGATCACGTATGGAATATAGAAAGTATTACTACGAATATATTAGAGAGGAATAAATTAAGTGATCAAAATGATGGCGCCAAAAATGATGCAAATAATAATAATAATAACAATAGTGGAGACCCATCTGTGGGTAATTTAAAAACCAATCTAATAACATTACCTTCTATAATTGAAAAATGTATTAATGTTAATCATTTTATAAATTATGAATGTGTTGAATATATTAGTAGCTTACAAATTGATTTTAGAAAAAAGAAAAAAAAAACATATAAAAATATGCATGATATATGGTTAATACAAGAACATGTATTACATATATTAGAATTGTATAAAGATAGTGTTGAATTTAGTTCTAAAGTATTAGGAATATATGTACAACTACAAAGCAAATTATATAATAATATATTAATAGAATGTATTGTAAATAAATTATTATGTTCCTTTAACCAAAAGAATTATTATTTTTATATATCTTTAATTAATAGGTTATTATTAATAAATAAAAATTTAGGAACTGTTATTATTAGATGTATTAAGTATATTTTAAGGAGAGTAGGAACATTAGATAACGAGTCATTTTATTTATTCATGGAATTATGTTTATGCATGTTGACATTTTTTTCGTATGAACATAAATTATTGAAAAGTAAGGAAAATTTCTTTAAAAGAAAATATAAGGACATGAATAAAATTTTGAAGGTACAAGGGGAGAACATGCAAAATAATGTGGATGAAATAGCAGGAGGTGTAAATGAATCGGATGGGTTGAAGAATAAAAAAGGAAAAAAGAGAACTCGTGATGAGATTGAAGATAATGATAATATTGATGATAATAATGATGATGATAATAATGATGATAATAATGATGATAATAATGATGACAATAATAATGATAACAATAATAATGATAACAATAATAATGATAACAATAATAATGATGATGAATTAAATGAAAGTTCAGAGAAACAATTTCCATTCAATAGAAACAATAAAAAAAATGTTGTTATATTAAAAAAGAATGAACAAACCTTAAATGAATTAAAAATGTTAGATAGTAAAATTCCTTTTTGTATAGAAGCTGATGTAAAATATAATTCTGATGAATATAGTGATGATGAATATTTGTGTGAAGATAATAATAATAATAATAATAATGATGATGTTGATAATAATGATAAAGATGATTACACGTTTGAAGAAAGTGAAAATGATATTGTTGATAATAATAATGATTATATTTTTGATTATGAAACATTTAATGAGGAATTAGAAAAATTAGATTTATCAGAGAATTTAAAACAATTTACAAAATTAGTGTATTGTGTTGTTAAGAAGAAATATTTTAGAAAATGGAGTCGTAATTTTTATTTTAAATCTTGTTCGTTAGTTTATAAAAATGAGTTAGAGAATTTGATTCCTAGATGTATTATTAATTATTGTAATAATTTTAAATGTGTTAATGATAATAAACATGATGAATTTCATGAATATTTAATATTTAATAGTATGATAAAATATACATATGATGAAATAAATAATATACAAGATAGATCTTTACTTTTAAAAAAAAATGAGAATCATACAAAAGATGATGCAATTAAAAAATTTAATGAATCAATGAATATAATAATTCAAGGTTTTATGAACTTTTTAAATGGTAAATCATTTTTAAATAATGTTCCTTTATTTTTTGCTAACTTATCACAAAATATAATGAATATTATAACTAATATTTCGAATAATCATATAGATGGAAATATGTTTAATAGTTATGTATTTGAAAATGATTTTTTAAAAGATACTATTTCTTGGAATAGTTATGATTTATTTATACTTTTTTTTAAATCACTTATACTATTTGATTCTTCTAATGTTTCTTCATTAAAGCAAGCATTCAAAAATCATTCTATTATACTTCTTAATTACAAAGAAGCTCAAAATTTTTCGTCAGATGATGACAGGAGAGTATTTGAAATGGACCTAATTAATATTGTATATTCTCATTTTAATAACTCAGTACTCTTAAATATTGTAATAAGTTTGTTAATAGAAAACTTAATAGTGGATGAATTTTCTGTAGTGCATTTTGTTTTGGAAAAATTGGATGATGCCAATTTGGGTAAGTACAAATATATAATATAAAAGAGAATAAATATTTAGAAGGATATATATATGTATGTATTGAATTATTTTTCACTTGATTTTTTTTTTTTTATTTTATATAATACATCTTTTTTTTTTTGTTACATTTATAATATATTAATATATATATATATATATATATATTATTTATTTTTTAGATGAATATTATGTTGTGAGATTACTATATGAAGGAATTAATAATCTTATTATAATAAAAGAAGCTAACGATATTGAAAAAAATAAATTGAGAAGGAAACAAACGCGAAATGAAAATGAAGAACAAATAAATGAATTAGAGAATAAAAAGAATGAATTACTTCAGAAAATATTTCATTTGTGTAATAAATCTATTTTTATGTTATGTGATAAAATGATGAAATTAAAAACATCAAATAATTCATATATGAGTAAAGAATTATTAAAAGAATCTTTAGTATTTTTAAGGACGTATCTTTCATATATTGATGTTGATCAATTCTTACAATTGTGTCATGAAAATAATTTTGAATCGGAGTTATTAGAGCTTGCTACTATATTTAAGTATGCAAGTATAAAAAGTAAAAATAAAGAAAACTAAAACGATTATCATCAATATATATATATATATGTATGTATGTTTATATATATATATATATATATATTTTTATATGTGCCCAGTGAACGTAACGGTAGTTATTAATACTTGTTATACTTATAATTTAATAATGTCTAAATAGAAAAGAGAATTATTAAGGATATTTATATTTATAACTTAATAATTACACTTAATATGCCTTCTACAATGTTTATTTATATATATATATTTTTTTTATTTTATTTATTTTTTTAATTTTTTTATAATTTATAAATATCCATTCATTTATTTTTATAACATTGGTTATTAAATGACAAAATAATAAATATTTATAATAACTACTTAAAAGAAGAAAAAAGAAATTATAACGTTTTAATGGTTAAATTAAATAACTTGTGTTATTTAAATAATTAAAAAAAATAAAAAATAAATAAATGATAAGTAATTAAATAAAATAAAAATAACAAAAAAATTAAAAAAATAAAAAGGAAACATAAAAAAGTTATGGGACATAAAATGTTCAACTATTAATATATATATATATATATATATATATATCATATAATCATTGTATTTTTTTTTTCTTCTTTCTTTCCATTTTGATACCTTTGTCTAAACACATATGAGTATAAACAATTAATTGTCTTCATACATTACGATATATAAATTCTACCTTTTTGGGTGCATTGATTAATATATGTGTGTGTTCATATTTAAAGGCTAATGACAACTGAAGAATAAATGGAAAGATATCTTTTGGTATTTTATGATTTAAATAATATACATAATTTTTATCAATTTTAAAATGTTCATGAGTAGAATTTTTTTTAAAAATATTATTTAAAGAAATATGTTTAAATGTATCAACGGTATAGTTTGAATAATTATCTACATTTGATATTGAACTAATTTTTTCAATTGATATTTTATTTCTAATATTATTAACAAGAACATTAATATATTTTTGTTTAAATAATGTTTCATATTTGCTTTTTTTTTTCTTGTTATGTTTTTTAATATTAATTGGGTTTGTATCTACTGTATCATCCATATTATTATTGTACATGTTTTCTTGATTATTATTTAAATCATTTTCATTTGTGTCTTCTTCTAGTTTATCATATATGACTCCATAATTTTCCATATCATGGATTTCATCATTTATATCTAACTGCTCCAAAACTACATCATCATTTTGTATATTAATATCATCATTTTGTATATTCATATTATCATTTTGTATATTTTTATCATCATTTTGTATATTCATATCATCATTTTGTACTCCATTTTGATATGTACTTTTATCATATATATTAAAATTATATATATCTAAAGCACCACCATGTATATGATTATATATATCATACACATTATTTTTATGAATAAAGCTATGTTTTAAATTTGTTTGTATTGAGTTAAAGAATTCAAATAAATTTTGTTTATTATATGTTAATGAAAATATATCCATATGTGGAATATTTTTATAATAGATATTTTCATTTAACATAAGAGATAAAATTAATTCATAAAATTTAATTTCTTTTTCATGTGAATAGATCCACTTTTTCTTAATTTTTTTTTTTATATTTTTAGTTTTTCCAATTACTGTGCTATTACTTATTCGAACAAAGATAACATTTATATTTACTTTTGTTTTATTATTATCATCACCATTTTGATTGTTTATATCGTGATTAGAATTTGATATATTAATATCACCAACATCTATATCATTATGATTATTTTTTTTTAGTTTACTTTTTGTTTGATCTTTTTTTTTTGTTTGATCATCTATTTCTGTATCATTATTTGTATTTTGATTTATTATATCACTATTATCATCATTGTTTGAATAATTATAATAACGTTTATAATTATCCATATAAATATAGAAATCATTAAGTATATTATTAAAATCCTTTTTACTATTTAAACGAGTTTTATTTAATTTTTCTTCTTTGATAATTCTTTTACTTTCTTTTATAAGTTGTTCCTCTTTTTTAATTTGTTCTTCATCTTCATATTTTGAATATCCATGTAAAAAAAATTCTTCATCTAATTTTTTTTTTTCTTCTTCCATAATTTCTTGAAAGGTTTTTGTTTTTTTTTCTTCTGAGGTATTATCTGTGGGTAGCGTTCCTTCTTTATCTGTTCCTGAGTTTTCACTTTTTCCTTTATCATTTCCTTCAGAATTATCCTCTGCATTTGTATTATATTCTTCATTCAATAAACTTTCCATATCCATAACTTTATTACTTTCTAAATCTTTAATATACATCTGTTTAATTTGTTCAATATCTTTTATGCTTAAATCATTTTCATCACTATCTCCTTCTTGTTGATCATATTCATCTCCTTTTTTTTTCTTTCCTTTTTTATTTGAACCTATTTCTTGTTCGTCATCATCTAATTCACTTTCTTGTTTTTCTTCATCTTGCTTATGTAGGATTTCATAAAAGTTTATATTATTATAATTATTATTTAAAATATTATGGAAGGCATTATACAATGCCATGCACTCATATTTCCAATTACAGTAATATATAACAAAATAATATTCATTTGTTTTTTCATTTTTTATTTTAATTTTTTTAAAGAATTTTTCTTTATCCTCTTGTTCCATTTTAAACATATTTGCTAAATCTTCTCTTTGTATTTTGTCAGGAGTATTAAAGAATTTGAATTTATCTCCAAATCGGTGTATAAAGTTGGATATGAGTTTATGGTTTCTTTCTTTTTGGATGTGTGTCATGTTTTTTTCTGTATTATTTAAAACTGATATATCATGTTCTTTATCATTTTGATGTGATGAAATGATATTTTTATTTTCTTTTAACGCCTCCTTTTCAAGATATTCTTTATATAGTTTATTTTTAAATTGTTCATGTTTAAATAAATTAATTACAAAAAATATGTATGTAAGTAATTCGTGACTATATTTAAATTTTTCATAGGCATATCTTTTTTCTACATTTATAGGTATATTATTACTTATATATTCAAAATTATTATTAATAAAATCTTTGTTTTCTTGTTTAATCTTTTCATATTCTTCTTTTTCTTTTTTTATTTGTTCTCTAATTAATGCTTCTTTTTCTTCACTACTAATATTACTACTATTATCTATGTCCTTATTATATAATATACTTTTACATTTTTTATTTGTGTTATATTTATTTCGATTTAATATATTATTCCTTTTATTCGAATATAAAAATAAACTCCCTTTATTATTCCCATCATATATTCTGAAGCACATACTCAAATTATTTAATAGGGAAAAGAGCAAAGTAATTTTTAATATTATTTTCATGTTTTCCTCATCTTTCCCATTTATTCAAAATATAAATTTTAATATTACAAAATGGAAAAAAAAAAAAGAAAAAAGATGAAAAAAAATAATTTCCCTTAATAATATTTTTTTTTATTTTATTTATTTATTTTAAGTTCATAATAATTCTTTTGCGTTTATATTCTCGAAAGGTTAATTTATAACCAAAAAAAAAAAATTTTTTTTTTTTATCATTCCTATTACACATATGTAAAAATAAGAAAAAAAAAAAATATATGAAAATATAATTTTATGATATATTAGAATTTATATACAATTTTTGACATACATAATATATATATGTATATATTTTATTTTGAGTATCTATTTATTTTATTATATAATATTTAATATTTATTTAAATATAAATATATATATTATACATATATATATGTAATATCGCATGAGGCTAAGCCTAATATGATAATTCCAAATAATATATATAATAATTTTATAATATTATATATTTTTTTTTTGATTTATTTTTCATATTTTAAAATTTCTCATGTTTTATTATGTTTAAAAAAACAAAAATGAAAATATATATAAAAACAAATAACATTAAAATATAAAATTTTAATTTTTACAAAAAAAAAAGAATTTATATAAATATAAATATGTATATATATAAAATATATAAATATAGCACATAAAGTCAATATAAGAATATAAATTTCGTTAATAAAAAAATACATAAAAGTATTTTAAAAATTTTTTTGTATTTAACTTAATAAATATTTTGAACTATGTTCTTAGATGGTCTTAAATATATACATATATAGTGGACACAAATAAAAACAAATTATATATATTATATATATATGTATAATATAATTTATTTGAAATTTTTAATATATTAACTTGTTCATTCCTTCAAAAAATTTTTATAAAATAATAATCCACTTATTTTATAGACAAAAAAAAAAGAAAAGAAAATTAAAAAAATTATTAAATGAAAGTATAATTTAACTGGATTCTTCATTCTCTATAAAAATTAAAAAAAAAAAAAAAAAAAATTATATTTTTTTTATACAGTTTATATAAAATAAAAGGTACAAATATATATATATATATACATTTATATTTTACCATTATCATCTTCATTAAAATTTTCCATTGTAACATTTGCCAATTCTCTGTCCTTTGTTTTTATTTTTTCAAAATCTAAATATCTTAATGAGGGTATATTATATATTAAATATTCTCTATAATGTTCTAACCTGCAAAAAGAGTAATCATAATTATGTATATATGATAATATTATATATATATATATATATATATATGGACATATGTTTATTATATATATCTTATTACTTGCACACTGAATTTTCCAGTAGGCTCAACCTTATTAAATTCTTGGCTTTAAATAATGATTTAAGATCACTTAATTTTTCTAGCTATAAAAAATTAAGGAACATGAAAAAACATATATTTATATTAAATATAGGGGGATATATATTAAAAATAAATAAATTAATAAATACATAATAGTTAATTTTTTTTTTTTTTTTTCTATTGAGATATATTCATTTTTATGATAAGAAAAAAAATATATATATATATATATATTTGTTACCTTATTATTGGTAAGAACTAATGAATTTAAATTTGGTAAATTGTCGAATATGTCTCCATCAATTCTGGCTATTTTATTGTTGCATAATATTAATGTTTTTAATTTTTTTAAATATGGAATATTATTTAATTTGATTATTTCATTATCACTTAAGTCTATACATTCAAAATAATCTTTTGTTATACTTAAGTTTTCAATAACACTAATTTTATTACCTAATAGAATAAAAATATATGTTCACAATATGAAGAATATAAATAAATAAATAAATAAATAAATACACATATATATATATAATACTTGTGTGTAATGTTTTATTTTATTATTATTATTTTTTTTTGGAACCTATTATATAACACAATTTCCTTTATTAATAAAGTATATATACACACAATATATTTACATATATATAATATGTATAATATATATTTTATATAATTTACATATTTATTTATGTTTAACCTCTTAAAGATATAGTATTTTCAAGAACTGGATTTCTGGATTGTTCTGCTTCATTTATCATATCAATTGTTATCCTCATATTTACTTTCCTAATTATATTAATAATATCATTTAAAGAAATCAATATGAAGTTTTATTACTTCTCAAATTAAATATTACTATATTATTAAAAATTGTTCTTGTATTATATATACATTTATAAATATAAAAAAAAAAAAAGAGAAAACATGTAAATAAACATATATATTTATATATACATATATTATACGATAATATTTAAAAGATATTAAAGTTTATTATGAAAATAAATGTTTAATTAATCATATTCATCAAAAAAAGAATAATTAATATAATGAATCTGACACATTTTCAGCATTTTTTTTTTTTTTTTAAATAATGTTTCAATTATAAAATAAGAAATATGATAAGGGATAAATTAAAAAAAAAAAAAAAAAAATTGAATTTATGAAATATTATGAAAATATCAAATAAGATTAATGTATGATATAATATGAAAATACGAAATATCAAAATATGAAAGATATATAAATAGGTGATTTATATAAAATATACAATAACGTTAGTTCTTCAAAATATTGAGAAATTATATTATATATATATATATATATATATATATATATTATATATATTGTTATAAAGCATATTATATGATATTATTTAAAATGATGGAATAAAAGAATAATACCTTTATTAATTTTATATATAATTAAATGTAAGTATACTTTTTTGTAGTATAAAAATTATATAATAATTTATTAACATATATAAATGTACATTAAACAACACTGTACATAATATATTATTCACAGTTAATTATAGAAACCTCTCTTCGGTATATGTAAATATATACAATATATTGTAAATTTTTTTTTTTTTTTTTTTTTTTTTTTGTGTACTTTTATTAAAAAAAGAAAAGGAAAAATAAGAACAGATATAAATATAATTTTAAATAACACAAAATGTATTATATATATTATTTATATATATTTATGGAAATAATTTATTATTCTTTATTTTTAAGAATCCTATAAATGAAAATCACTTATTTTATTGCGACAAAATTTTACAAAATAAGTTTTTTTTTTTTTCCTTTTTTTTTTTTTATAAATATTATCCTTTTATTATATTTTTTTTTTTTTTTTCAAATACATATTAAAATAGAATAACATAAATTATATTAAAAATATTTGTATAAGGATAATGTTTTTTAAATTCACAATAAAAAAAAATATATAAGAAAATTGTATTATTTAATTTTTTTTTTTTTTAATTTATATATAAAGTATTATAATATGGCTTTCGTTTAATGTCATTAAGAATTTTAAAGAGAAAAAAAAATGAGGGCCGGTAGTTCAGTTGGATAGAATGCCCGACTACGGATCGGGAGGTCGTGGGTTCGACTCCTGCCCGGCCTAATTTTTTCGTTTCCTTTGAGAAGGAAAAAAAAAGTATGAATTTTTTAAAAAACATGTTTGTTTTTATTTTTTTTTTTATTAATATATTGTATTATTAGATATTATAAGAATGACTTTTTCTATATATTATTACTTAAAGAAATATATATATATATATATATATATATATATATATATATATATATAATTAAATAAAATAATGAAGAAAAAAAAAATGGTAAATTCATTAATAAGTTCATAGATATATTATTATATATATTTTTTTTTAATAAAATAAAAAAAGAATTGCCCTTATCTATATAATTTAATAATATATATCTTTATATTTTAATATGGAAATATTTATTTATTATTTTATCTTTTCTGAATAATGTTTTAAATATATGAATTCATTTTAAAGTAATTAAAATATAAAATATATATTATAATTCCACTCTGTAATATACATATATTTTAATAGGGTCATATGATTTTTTATTATACATGGAATATATAAATTGGTATATATATTTTTTTTTTTCTTTACATTTGGAAAAATCATATATAATATAATATATTTATTTCCAATAAATTAAATTATGTATTTTTAAAAGATATAGAAATTATATACATTGTATATTATATATATATACATATATATTTTTTATATGTTATAAGAGTTTTTTTCCTCCTATTAATTTATTGAGCCCAGAGGGATTCGAACCCCCAGCCTTCTGATCTGGAGTCAGACGCGCTACCGTTGCGCCATAGGCCCAATATTATTTATATGTTGTAATTCTTTCCTCTTCAATTTTATGAATAAAAAAAAAAAATACATATATTATATATATTATATACAAAACTCTATATAAATTGATACTATTTTTTGTTTTTCTATTTTATAAGTATAAAATTAAAAAAATAAATTTATTATATTCAATGCATATATTATTTTACTTTTATATTTTTTAATTATACATATGGAAAATGCGAAAAAAGAAAAAAAACATTTTATATATGAAAAATTAATTTTATTTTTTGAAAAAATAAACTTTTCATAAAAAAAATATAGTAAAATTCAGATATTTTAAAATAATATAAAAATATATACTTATATTTTTTTAAATAAAATATACGAAATATTTTGTTCAAATATATAAATATATATATGTATATTATATAGATATGTATATATCCATATTAAATTTTAATCAAATTATATTTTTAAACTTTAACTAATTAGCACCAGTGGCGTAATTGGATAGCGCAATGCCTTCCTAAGGCAAAGGTTATGGGTTCGAGTCCCATCTGGTGTATATATTATGAAATTTTCAATTATTTATATATAAACAAATAAAAATAATAATATTATTCTACAATATATAGAAAGTATATAAAAAGAAAAAAAACTTTTTAAATTTGTTTTTTATAAAAAATGTTTAATATATATATAAAGAATTGAAAAAAGTAATAATTTTAATATTACAAATAGGAAATATTTTATTGTAATATAATTTAAGAATATACATATATAATATATATATATTAATAAAAATAAATAATTATTATTTATAATAAATAAATATATGATTTATAATATCATATTTTACTTAAATTTTTTTTTAATTACTTATATGGAATGAATCAAAGTTAATTTTTCTTGTGTTCAAATAGGTTATTTTTTAATATATGAATAAGCACAAAATGTTCCTCTTAATATTAGAAAATTAAAAAATATTACTTAACAAAAGATATAACTTTTATAGGTCTACCAATTATATATATATATATATATAGTAATAATTTAATATATTTATTAAAGGTAAGTAGTTGTTAATTCTATGGAAAATTATTATATTTTACAAAAAATTAAGACGCTATTATGATATAGATGGACTTAATAGGATTATATATTTAAAATATAGAAACACATCAATCATAGTTGTTTAAATATCATATGAATTTTTTTTTTTTTTTACTATTTTGTATATAATATATTTATTAAAACTTATAAAATTTTACAGTAATATACATGATGAAAGTATACGTATTAGAATATATTTAATTATTGTCTTTTAAATATGAAGATTAAAAAAAAAAAAGGTATTATATTTTAGTATCCTTTTAATAAACCTAATTATGTTTTATGAAAATTATAATAAAATTGTAAAAATAGTATATTCATACCTACATGTTTAATAATTTTGTTTACAGAAAATGCAATATATTCTTATTTCTACATCATAATTGTAATAATGTATTAATTATATTAAATATATATATATATATATATATATATTAGTTTTATAATATTAAATATTTCTACAAAGATTAAAAATATAACCAAGCATAAATTATAATTACATTATTATATATTTATATATATGTATTATTTTTAAATATAAATAAATTAAGTAGATGGTATATCTTTTTAAAAGTACAATATTATTATATATATGTATATATAATTTTTTTTTCCCTTTAATATATAAATATATATTACATTTATATATAACACAATATATATATTAATATTTTAATTTAAAAAAAAAATTAATGAAAAAAAAAAAAAAGGGCGCGCACGGATTTGAACCATGGACCCGCTGATCTGCAGTCAGCTGCTCTACCGCTGAGCTACACGCCCATTCATTATGAATTGTAAAAATGAAAATAATATTTAATAAAAAATATATATAAATAGGTAATAATAATAATATATATATTTTTTAACATAGGAATTTATGTTCTAATATTTTAATATTAAAAAAAAAAAAAGAAAATAATAATAATAAAATACAGGAAAAATAATTGTACTTTATATCTTATTTAAAGCAATATTTTTTTAGGCTTATATATTATTTATAAAAAATATTAATATAATATTGGATCAGAATGAGTGGTCACATAGTAGAAAAAAAAATAAATAAATAAATAAATAAATAAATAAATAAAAATTTAAGAAATTAAAAGAAGTTAAAAGAAATGCTTGTACTTTTTTTTTATAATTATATTTAGTTTTTTTCTCATTTGTACGTATAATGAACTTCGTATAATTTTAAGATATAAAAATAGTAATATATTTTATACGTACAATATTTAAGAAGTTACTTATTTTTTTTTTTTTAATAATAAATAGATATATGAAACATATTATTTGAGCATCTGTGGTCTAGTGGTAGAATACTTCGTTGCCATCGAAGTGACCCGGGTTCGATTCCCGGCAGATGCAAATTGCATATCTTATTTATTTTTATATTTATATAATATATAAATATATTTAATTTTTATTAATTATATATATTATATATATATATATATATATATATATATATATATTATATAAAGAAAAAATATTTCTACCATTTTATTTATATATAATTTCTTGTTTTTTATTATTTTTTAAAATATATATATATATAATTAATATATGTAAATTCCATATAAATAATAAAGTATAAAAATAAAATAAAAAATTGTTCCTATTTCCTATATTTTATATAATTAAATATAATTTATTCTAATATAGAATCATAAAGCTATTTAGAAAAATACGTATTAATAATTTTTACTTCAATAATATTTAAAATTTATAATTGTAATATTTAAATATATAAATAACATACCTTTTTAATTCCTTAGAATTTTAATTAATATATTTATTTATTCGTTTATATAATTTTAACAGATATATATATATATATATATATTATTTAATATTAAATAAGACTATTTTTAATTCATCATTTTCAAAAAAAAATAAATGAATTTAAATATGAAAAGTCATACAATTTTGATAATATATATTGTATTTTATATATGAAGGCATTAAAATATAACAAAATCATGAAAATGTATTTATTTTGTTATTATAATATTTATATTTTTTTTTTTTTTTGTATGTGGTTATATACCTTTATATATTTGAATTTTATAAAGATATGATATAATAAAATATTTCAAGCTGTTTTCTTTTATTTTTGGTTTTCATCAATATAGAGGAACTATGTAATAAAATCTTAAACTATTGATAAGGTAATATATATATATATATATATATATATATATATATATATATAAGAAATTTGTTTTTTTTTTCGTGTAGAAATAATAATTTTGTCTTAGTATATTATAACAAATGTGTTAATAATAATATATTGGTCATATATTAAATGTATAAAATGAAAAAAGTATGTTATAAATGATATAATGCATTTTAAATATATATATATATTTATATATTTATATATCAATTTTAAAATTTCAATTCTTATAATTGACAATTATTGAAAAAAAAATTAAAAACTTTACTCTAACTCATGAATTGTATTATCTTCATTTAAAAACGTTAGAATTATTAAAAAGGGAAATATATATAAATTATTATCTTCATAAAGATGTTGAAAGACATACATGTGTTAAAGAAGAAAACTCTGAAAAAGTAGAAAAATCTTATAGATAATGCATTATACATTTTTTCCCCCCGCCCTTTTTTTATAGAACATTTAATATAAATATATCTATATATAAACCTAATTTATATAACCATACTTTTCTTTAAATATAATTGTATAAATACAAAGAAATTGTATTGTTTTTTTGTATTTATATATTTATCATTTATATTTATAGTTTCAAAAATTGAACTTTCAAAATTTAATGAATAGCATATATGTATATATTTTATTATGAACAAATAGTGTATATACATTATTTATAAAACATGTAGGTGTCCTAAATTATGGGATATTTTTATATGAATTAAACATTAATACAATTATTGAAATATTTAATATATATTAAACATAGAGATATAATATTTATTTAATTTATCAGTTATTACATTATTTAAATTATAAATAAATAAATAAATACATATATATATATATATATATATATATATATTCTTTTACATTTAATTCATGTTTTTAAAATAAAATAAGAATAAAAAATAAATATATATTAAATATATTATTTAAAAAAATATAATATTATAAATATTCAGTTTTTTATAAAATTATTTTTTTCGGGATATAATAAAAATAATATATAATAATATATAATATATATATATTTTATATATGTTCCTAAAAAAAAAGAATAATATCATATTTTATTATATATATATATATATATATATATATATATAATATAATATAAAAATTTTTATTGTATATGCTTTTTCTTATTTTTTAAATTTTATATAAAATTATATAACCTCCTAATTATATATTATAATCCGTGTATTATTTAAGAAAATATAAAAATTACATATGTCACATATTATTTTATATATATTATGTAAAAATGTAATAAAAAAAAAATATTATTTTTTTATATAAAGTCCTTATTTCTATACTAATCCTCCATGAATGTGATTTATATATATGAAAAAAAATAAAAGAGGAAAAAAAAGTATCAAAAAATATTTATATTAATATATGTTTTATGCATATATAAAATAATATTACAAATATATTATATTAATATATTATATATATTATAATATATATATTATTATTATATGTTGATATTAAAATATATACAAAATAGGAAAAGTACAGCTAAAATTGCTAAATTGCATTTGTACTCAAAAAAATTGTATACATACAAATATACGTATACTCCTTAGAATAAAAAAAAAATACAAAAATACAAAAAATGAAAATATAAAATATCATATAATTTCTGGTAATCTTTTTAATAATTAAAATATTTTATATTGAAGTGTATGCTTATATATTTATAATAAATTTTGTACTTTTTTTTTTATATTTTTTTTTAAATTAAAAAAAAAGTATACCATCCATTTATTATATTATTTATTTATAATGTAACGTAAATAAATATATTATATATATAGAGATTATCCACAAATCCGTGGTATTTTATATATATATATATATATATATTATATATAATACGTATTTTTTCTTTAACAGTTTTTGTATAAATTAAAAATATTAAATTATTTAAAAAAAAAAAAATAATAAAAAAATAATATTTTTAATAATATTCTAAAAATTATATTTTTAATAGTATTTTAAAGAAATACATTTAAAAAATTTTTTTTTCTTTTTTTTTCCCTCGTCCATGAAATTAAAAAAAATTATTTTCACATGTAAATTATTTTAAAATTATTTTTATATTTTATTTCTATATTTTTGTTATTCTTCATATATTTATATTTTTTTGATTCATGAAATTAACCATATTCTATATTCTATATTGTATATATATTATATATATATAATTTTTTATATTATAAAATATATATTTTTTACAGAAAATATGTATTCCATTTTTTTTCTTTGTGAAGAATATATAGGGCATATTTTAATAAAAAGAAATACAAAAAAAAATATATAATGTAGAAAATAATAATAATATAAAAATAATATGTAAATTTTATAAATATTTAAATAGAAATTTATGTATCTTTTTATAATGTTACATTTTGTTGTATTTATATTTATATATATATATATTATAATAATTTAAACATTTCTATGATAAATAAGAAAATAATATATATTTTTTTATATTTCTGTTTATTTTTTGTTTTTTTTTTTTTTTTTCCTAATTTAATATTTTATTGTATTGGAAAACAGCTTTTGTAGTATTTTTTTTTTTTTGAATTTATAATTATTAAAAATATATATATTATATAATATAAACCTGATTTATTTATTTAGTGTTATTTTTTATTTTATTTTTTTTATTTATTTCTTTTGTTCCAAAAATTACATGTTTTTAGTATCATCTGTAATTTTTTTTGAGAATACGTTGTTCAAGAAAAAAATACTTTTGTGAAAACATATATTTTTATTTTATTTATTGCTTTTAATTGTATTATATATTGAAGGAAAATATATTTATATATTTATATATATTTATTTATTTATTTTTTTACATTTTCATTCCCATTGTTGAAATTTGATTGGAATTTTGTTTTTTCTTTTTATATTTTGAAAAATAATATATATGTTATTATTACAAAAAAAAAAAAATTTTATATGAATTGTAATAGACTTATCTCTTTTATAATATCAGCTTACATTTATTTTTTTAAATTTTTTGTTTTGGAAATTTAGCTTTTTGTTTTTTTTTTTTTTTTTATTATTTAGTTATATATAGAAATATATATATTTTGTTGTTATTTTTTTTTTTTCTCTCTCTCTCTCTCTCTATATATATATATATATATAAATTAGTGTACCTTTTATATAAAATTTTTATTTTGTAATACCTAAAAATGGCAGAGCAAGTACCAGTTCAACCAGAAAGTGTTCCTACAGTTGGAGCAGCTCCTCATCCAGATATGCCTCAAGAAGGTATGGAAGTTCCATTTGGATTTTTTGATAAAAATACTTTAAAGAAGTTGATGTTTATATTTATGAGGGATGTTGATAACTATGCAAGAAATTGGTTTACTAATTTTATGCATGCACAAACAGAAGATGATGAGGATGATCATGATGGAAAACATGGATATATGTTACATCATAAGAAAACATGGTTTGAACAATTTAAGGCTTCCCTTTCTGAAGCATTAGATGGAAAGAATAGTGTATTCTTATTGTTATTTTTGTTTTTTGGATTTGTATTTTGCCTTTTATATCATGCCTTCTTATATCATTCAGTAAGTTCATTATAAAATATAAAAATATTTGTACATTATATGTATGTGTATTTGTATATATATATATATATATATATATAATCATACAATTTTGAAATATAATAATATTATTACTTCAAGTGATACATTTTTAAATATGTTTCTATAATTATATATAAACACAACTTAATTATTTTTTCTATTATTTTTTTATTACAGATCAAGAGTGAACATAAAGCCAAGAAGTTACATTTAGAACAAGAAGAGAATGATGACGATTATCATCATCATCACCACCATGGACCCCCTTTCTACCCATTTTTTGAACCAGATTTTTCTCACGATCACGAGCATGAACACGCACATGAACACGCACATGAACATGGACACGATCACGGACATGATCATGGACATGATCACGGACATGAACATGGAGCACATGAATGTACATGCAAAAATAAGGGGAATAAAAAACCAGGAGAATTATGTGATTGCCAAAAAGCAAAATTAGAACAACAAAAATCAGAGAAATAAATGATTTATAAGAATCTTATATGGTGATAAAAAAAAAAAAAAAATAAAATAACATATAACAATAAAAATAAAAATAAAAATTTATATTTAGGAATTTATTACAAGTAAATATTTATATTTCAAAATGAGGAGAGAAAAGGAAAGAAATTATGTATATGAATTGAAGATAACACCAAATTATATAATATTTAGGAAATGAAATATAAATAATATATATTTATATATGTCTGTATTTCATTAATGATTAATATAAAATAAGTTTCATAAATTATTTAAACATGTATAATAATGTTACTTTTATTTTTCTTATTTTATATTAATAAAAATTAAAGAAAAGAAATAAATAAATATATATAACAAATAATTGTATTATCTATATGGATATATATATATATATAAGGAGGAAATTATAAATGATTATGAGTTTATTAATTTTTTTTTTTTTTTTTTTTTTTTTTTTTTTAAATTTATACTGAAATTGTTTTAAGGATATTCATTTTCTTTTTATTATTTATATGATTATATATTTCATTATCTACTCATGATGTGTTTTTATTTTGTATTTTTATTTTGTTTCATATATTTTCTTTCTTTTTTTTTCTTTTCCTTAATTTGTTGCATAATAAAAGTATTACTATTATTATATATATATATATACATAAATATTTCATATATATATTTATTTTCTTTTACACAATATATATTATTTTATTGTTATTGATCATTATATATAAGAGTGTGTGCTACTTTTTAAAAAATTTATTAATAAATTTATATATATTATTATTCAATTTTTTTTTTTTTTTTTTACACAGTGTAATATATATATGTATATATAATAATTTTATTAATCGTTTTTATGTACTTCAAATGTGCGATATATAAAATTTAATTTATTGTATATAATGATTTATATTATTTTAAAAACCTTTAACTTAATAAATGAAAAACCAAAAAAAAATAATTTTTTTTTTTTATTTATTCTTAATATTACTACAATACTATATTAATGTTATAATTGAGTTTAACATATATATTATGTATCTATCTATATATATATATATATATATATATATATATATATTTTCTTAACATATAAGAATAAATATAAACATAGTAGTCAAAAAAGAAATTATAATAGAAAAAAATAAAGTTTTTTTTTTTTTTTTTCTCATAAATGAAATAATTAAGTAATACTATGGGATTCAAAATAAATATCAATTTATATATAGTGGTTCTTAACACATTATAGTGTCCTATTATATTATATATATATAATATATATTTATATAAACCGTTCTAATATTAAAATTATTATTTCATTTTATGATTATAAGGTTATATATTATTTAATTTTGTTCTTTGCAATTATTTAATAATAAATTCAAATATTATATAATATATATGTATTAATTTATAAAATGGTATTTATTACTTTTCATAAATTTTTGTTCAGTAGTTTAAGTTTTTGAGTTCAATGGTATATTCCACTTAATTTTTAAGCTATACTATATGTTCATATATATATATATATATATATATTATATGTGCGTAATATTCTTTATTTTGAGCTTATATAAAGGTGTTATCGAAAGTAAAATTAAATAAAAAATGAAATATAAATTATGAAACATACTATATAATTTTTTTTTTTTTTTTTTTTTTTTATAAGATTATTTATTCTTCTCATTATTTATATTATATTATTCTTAAATTTTTGAAAAAAATAATGTTCCATATGGAAAAGTATATATTTTTATGATAAAATAGTATAATAAATAAAATAAAGTATCTTTTGTCATTTTTTATTTATTAGTTTTTATTATGCATAATTAAAAAAATAAATTAATATATAATATTTTACAAAATTAAAAATATATATATATATATATATATATATATGTATATATGTATATTCACATATATGTAATTAATAGGGGTTGCTATTTTTTTCATATGAATAAAAGTAGCTAGCTAAAATGTAAAAAATAAAAAGAAAAATTTTTCAGAGTTCAAAGCATTTTGGCTAACTAGCTATAATATGAAGTAGAGTATAATATAAAATGTTTATTTTTACAAATATTCTCCTTGTCGAAATACTTGTGGATTAATATAAGAGATAAAGATTTATTACGTGAATATATTAATTATATACATATATAAAGTAATATTTATCAAAATTAGTAGCAATATGGATATTATGATAATTATGGAAATAATATATTAAATGGAAAGATACAATTTTTCAATATGAATTCCTTAATAAAGTTAAAGATATTAAAAGAAAAGTGTATAATAAGCATACACACACATATGTATATATATATATATATATATATATATATATATATATTTCATAATATTATTTAGAAGAAATGTTTATTTATTATGTAAGTGACGCAATTAATGAAGAATATATAGTTACTATGTTTTCTTGAGAGGTTCAAAAGAATACATTCATAAATAAAATACTTATGAATAGAATACTCTGTTATTTCAGTTCTTAAAATTCTTTAAATTTAAGATTCTTATTGTTTAATTTTAAAAATTCATCTTATATAATCACGTACACATGGAGACTTTTCTTTCAAAAGAATGGAGATAATACTGTTATGTTAGCTCCATAGTAAGTTCAATCATTTCATTTCTCTATTAAAATAATATTAAACGTTTGACGTTTTAAATGATACTTTAAATTTTATATAATGAATTTGTTCTTAATTTTGAAGAAATTGTTTTTAATTAACTTATATCACAAATTTTTATTTAAGGGATAATAAGGAAATGGATTTTTTTTTTTTTTTAATAGTGTATGATATTAAATAAAAAATTACAAAACATCATATTAAATATATAAAATATATAAATTATATGAAAATTTTTTTAAATTAATATGTAAACGGGGAAAAAGTATATTGTATGTTGTTTATGTTTATTTAAAAAGAGAAATGAAAAAGGAAAAGTGATTTAAAAATTATCAAGTATTTTCATATTTTTTGGATTAACTATTTATATTTTCTTAAATATATATATATATATATATATATATATATATATATATATATATATTATACTTAATAATGATGCTATATTTATTTTGAAAAAAGTACAAGCATATATATAAGGTAATAGGTTATAAAAGGATGAATATAAATATAAGGATTAATATATATTTATTAATTTTTGAAAATGAATGGGATTATATGATTAAATATTTTAAATTAAATATTTCAAGTTAAGTATTTTTATATTATTAATATGTAAATATATATATATATATATATATATATATGGGCATTCAAATTTTATATTATAATGCATATATCACGTCATAAAATTTTCGTGCATATATGTTAACATGAACATACATTTAAAAATATGTTTCATCATGAATTAATTTACTAAAAAATCATTAGTTAGAAAAAATAATATCGAATTTTTAAATAAATAAACATGATTGGTGCTGTGCATCGCTTCATGAAGAAAGAGGAGAAATATCACGAATAAATCCAGTTAGTGTGTTTCGATAAAGTATTATAATATATAATAAAAAAAAAAAAAAAAAAAAAAAAAATATGTACTTTTTTTATTTTCTTTTTTAATTTTTTAATATTTATAATTAATTCACTCTTTTGTTCATAAAATTTCCCATTTTCATTAAAAATTTCTATTCTTTTGGATTGTTAAATAAGAAAGAAAATGTTTATGAAATAAATAAATCAACGTAATAATATAATATATTGCAAAATAAATTATATAAAAGTTGAGTATGGAAAGATATATAATATATTCCAAATATATGTATAGTCAAAGGTTTTTATCCATAAAAAATAAAACATGTTTGTTTTATTTAATTAATTTTAACATTTATAGCTGTATAAATGTAAAAATTATAATGGAAATATTCCATTAAATAATATTTCTCCAACCCTTTTTATTCTTTGTAATATATATAACAACGACGTGCTGATGATTACTATAATAAAGGTTATAGAAAAGGTGATTCTGAGAGTATATATTTGTATATATGTGTAATATGATGTGTAAGACAAAAAAGTTTTGTATAATAACTTATTTGTATAAACATTTGTATCATATGTATATATATTTTAATATATTTATAAATATACTTTTTTATAGTAATTAAATGTATTCCACAATTACATAATATTTTTGTAAATATTATATATTGTGTATATATTATTTTAATATAGAGTTATATATATTATGTAAGGATAGAAGGGGTAGGAAAAAAATGTTATTTCGTATATTATAAATATTGTGTGTATAAATACATATGATAGTTTTAATGTATATATTTAGCGTCATTTTTTCTTACGCCATCTAAAGGTTTGACGCACCTTTAAAGGCAGAGATGTAGTGAATAAATTTTTTAATTGTTCGGTATAATTACTGTTCAAGAGGATTAATTTATAAAGATCTTTTATTTCGTAAGAATTATTAGGTTGAACTCTCTCTAAATTGATTTCATAATAATAAAAGTGTACTATAGATTATTTTTTCTGGTGCACATTTGTTATTATGAAATCTATTTTTGATATGCCCTACTGGGTATATAAAATCCTTATATAAAAAGGTGTTACGAGCCCTTATAAGGTAGAGGTTTGTAATTAACATATTTTGATCCAAATTCTGAAAGGATCAAAATATCCTCATTATGTTTCTTAGGAATATTTTTGTAGGTTTTCCTCTTCATTGATTATTTTGATGATGTATTTTTATGTATATATGATATTGTTATTTTTATAGCATGTTGTATATATATATATATACTATTATTATAAATATAATTAATTAAAAATTCGTATGCCCCCATGGCTTGGTTTTATTAGACACCTATATAATTACATTGGTGTAATTATATAAAAATCTTTATATAGGCTGAGAACGTGCCAATAAAGTTAAGGTACATTACATATATTTTATATGAAGAATATAAATATATATATGGTTTTGTTGAACCAAATGAATAATTTAATTTTTGTTTGTTTGTGTTTATAGCAAAACTAAGATGTACTTTATATAGTTGATTTGTAATCCTTATGGTTATATGGGTATTTATAGTAAAGAGGTGTGAAACGTTTTATCAATTATATTATTATTAAATATATTGATATTAGGTAGTAGCATTTTCTCTATAAATATATCAACTACGCTGAAAAGTGACGTTCTTTTCTCCCCATGACTTATTAAAATCCTCGAGGGTATAACGCACCAAAAGAGGTGGAGAATAACAACATTTGAGTTTTTTTTATGAGAGAGTATAGAACTTTCTATTATTAAACACACATATATATATGTATATATAGTGGTCTTTTTATCAGATGGTATGTTATTCTTCAAAGTAGTTTGCGAATATAAATAGTTATTATTATTTTTTAACGAACACTGAAGACATAAAAATATTAATATATTTTTATGGAATTGCAGTTAGTAGTGTATAATAATTATATATTAGTAGTATTCAACAGGAAGTCGGACAATGTTCAATAAATGAATTCTTTTGAGGTTTAACGTATGCCTTGATATGTTTACATAATATATATATGTGTAAAGATTTATTTGCGAATATAAATATTATTTACCTGCGAATATTGATAGCATTTTATTGTTTGTTATTTTTCCAAAGAATTATTATATAATTAATTGTTTGGAAAAATAGCTAATACTATTATGTTAATATAACAGTTAGTAGGAGTGTAACATAATGTATATTAGTAGTAGTAAAGAATATTCGGTAATGATGGTATAATTTCTCCTAGCTTGCAAATGTGTTTGTACAGCTTAAGAATGGATGAGTAAAAATATATATAATAGGATACTTTTTTTTGTTTTGATCAAAACATCATATTATAAATATAGAATCCACTACTATATTTTATTAAGTATAAGTAGTCGGATACCTCTTCTGACCACATTTAAAATCGTTTATTATATTGAACATTGCATTAGAAAAAGAGAACGTTGTTCAAATTTCTTTTGCACATTATATATACCTGTATGTCATATGGTATATATATATATAATGAGTCATATATAGTTTTAATTAACTACTGGGGGGGGGAGTGTGAAATACCTAATATTATGGTATATGTGAGCATATAATACATATATATATGTGTGTGGATGGTATTATGGCGGAATTGATTGGTATCAAGTAAAAATGAAAAAGACTACGTATATATTTTTATCACTGTTTTATGCAGTGATATATTATATATATAATTCCTCATATATGCATTGTTAGAAATGCGAAAATGAGGTGCGGGGGGTTCAAGTACATGGGGTAAGTGGTATATGGATTGGTGTCGAATTATATATATATATATATATATATATATATATATATATATTGTATATATAAATCCTCGAGGGTTACAACGCACCAAGGAGAGGTAGGGGAAAAACTACATTTGTGTTTCAAAAATAAAGGAATTTATTTTTGATCACATTCTTTTTAATGTTTAAAGAATTGTAGGTTCTTCTCCGAGTTGTTTGCGAATATAAATAGTTATTATTATTTTTTTACGAACACTGAAGACATAAAAATGTATTAATGTTTTTTTTTATATATTTATATGAAATTGCAGTTAGTAGTATATATATAATTATATATTAGTAGTATTCAACCATAAAGTCGGTATAATCATTTATTTAAAAAATCCTTGAGAAGGTGTAACGCGACCTTACAAGGTAAGAGAATTATGAAAGAGGAATTTATTTATTTATATTTTATAAATGTAAATTTATATAATTCCACTGGATATCTCTTAGGAAATCTGATTGCGAATATAAATATTTTACCTGCGAATATTGATATCATGTTTATGTGTTATTCTAAGATACACATATTGTTTTTATTTACTTTTGTGTATACTTATTGAGTACAATTATTCATGATAATATAACAGTTAGTAGGAGTGTAAAATATATATCAGTAGTAGTTAGAAAACGTCGGTATTGTAGTATATACATATGTAATATGTATATGTTATATATATATATGTATATATGTATATATATACATATATATATATGATATATGATATATGGATTTTGTTTTCAGAATCATATAATGGATCTTTTCAGATTTCCAGGTTGACAAAGATTAAAAAGGATTTAGCTTTTATCTATCCTATAGATAAAGTTAATTCTTTTGAAGATTGAGTATTCAGAACGTGTATAGCATACTTTTTCTTATAAGAAGGTAGGTAGGTTTTTTTTTTATTTTGTATGAAGATTATTCAAATTGAATAGTTCTTTGTTATTATAAAAAAAAAAAAAAAAAAAAAAAAAAAAAAAAAAAAGAAAAGAAAGAAAAAGAAAGAAAAAGAAAAGAAAAAGAAAAGAAAAAGAAAAGAAAAAGAAAGAAAAAGAAAGAAAAAGAAAAATTATATATATGTATTTATATATTATTTTTAATTTGTGCTTATACGTTTTGAATGCATTTCTTATGCTTCTGTTATAATGTTTCATATGCAAAAAATGTTTATGCTCCTAATGTAAAGAGTTGAATGGGGTTTAATTAGATGATATTGTATTTTAATATACGTATATTATTAAAATATAATATATAGAATATGTGTGAGTATGGAATGTAGTATTTATAGGGATTGTGTTATGTTATTATATTGTTTATATTTATCGTTGGAAATAAAACGAAATATATATTTCTGTCTGAATGAATAATTTCTTGTTACCTGGATTTAATATATCCTTATTAATAGCGTGAAGTATATTATTAATAATTACAGAAACAAATGTATTTTTATCAGTCTTAAATATATGGTTAACTGTTACATGAACGAATATGTGCAGTTTAACAAATAAAAATGACACGCTAAATTATATTAATCATGATATAGCGGAGGAATCGTTACAAGACAAATAAATAATAGTATATAATACAGTATATATATTTGAAGATATGACGGATATAAAAAACTTAATGATATGACGGATATAAAAATCTTATAGATATGACGGATATAAAAAACTTAATGTTATGACGGATATAAAAATCTTATAGATATGACGGATATAAAAATCTTAATAATATGAAGGATATAAAAATCTTATAGATATGACGGATATAAAAATCTTAATGATATGACGGATATAAAAATCTTAATGATATGACGGATATAAAAATCTTAATGATATGACAGATATAAAAATCTTATAGATATGATAGATATAAAAATCTTATAGATATGATAGATATAAAAATCTTATAGATATGATAGATATAAAAATCTTATAGATATGATAGATATAAAAATCTTATAGATATGATAGATATAAAAATCTTAATGATATGACGGATATAAAAATCTTATAGAAGAATGGAAATCCCCAAAGACATACAATTGTGTGTATAAACCTTGGAGTATTACATATTATATTGCTACATGAACATTTTTTAACTTTTTTTATTTTATTTTAATTTTTATTAGGAATTTTTTTTTCCTATTACATAAAATGTATATTTTATTTTATTTTATTTTATTTTTTATCATTAACCAACTAAAAACGTAAAATTTTTTGTTTTACACTAATTAATAATATTAAAATTAATTTTCTTTTTTAAAAATAAACAATATAAGTATTGTAAAAAATCTTTTGTGAAAAATCAAAAGGCAAACATTTCAATTTCAAGTATAAGTTCTTTTCCTACTTTCCTTTTATCATATAATATTTTTCCTCAATAAAAATAAATATATTACATATTTAGGGTTTAATATTAGGTTTATTCTCTTTCGCTCAATTTTGGGTTTATTCTCTTTCGCTCAATTTTGGGTTTATTCTCTTTCGCTCAATTTTGGGTTTATTCTCTTTGGCTTAATTTTGGTTTTATTCTTTTTCGCTTAATTTTGAGTTTACTCTTTTTCGCTTAATTTTGAGTTTACTCTTGTTCGCTTAATTTTTGGTTTTATTCTTATTCGCTCAATTTTGGGTTTATTCTCTTTCACTCAATTTTGGGTTTATTCTCTTTCACTCAATTTTGGGTTTACTCTTTTTCGCTTAATTTTTGGTTTTATTCTTATTCGCTCAATTTTGGGTTTATTCTCTTTCACTCAATTTTGGGTTTACTCTTTATCGCTTAATTTTGGGTTTATTCTTTTTCGCTTAATTTTGGGTTTATTCTTATTCGCTTAATTTTTGGTTTTATTCTTATTCGCTCAATTTTGGGTTTACTCTTTTTCGCTTAATTTTTGGTTTTATTCTTATTCGCTCAATTTTGGGTTTACTCTTTTTCGCTTAATTTTGAGTTTACTCTTTTTCGATTAATTTTGAGTTTATTCTCTTTCGATTAATTTTGAGTTTACTTTTTTTCGATTAATTTTGAGTTTACTTTTTTTCGCTTAATTTTTGGTTTTAAAATTAATTTGGAAAAAACAAAAGAATGATTATTATATATACATATATTTATTAAATATGTAAAAAAAAATAAACCATATCAATTTAATTTTCATATCATATAGATGTGTAAGTTATTTTGAAGAAAGAAAAACATATCTTAATGTAAAACATTATAATTAATGCATTAAGTTAATAAACATAATCGATAATCTGTTAAATTTTATACTATATAGTAATTTTAATTAATAATTGATATGTGTATAACACATTATATAAAAATAAGAAATATATATATATATAATATATATATTTAATATTTAATATGATAATGGATACCATATATGTTTTTATAAAATTATATAAAATATAAATTGATATATTTATAATAAAAATAATTTTATAAGTACAAAATAGCTTATTTATAAATCATCACAAGGTTTTATTAAAAGTAAATAGTAATTTTATTTGTTTTTAAGAAAATTGAAATATATTTATATTTATATTTAGAGGATTTTATTATAATACAAAGTATACAAACTTATATATGAACACATGTGTTTTTATTTATAATATGTATTTATTATAAATAATTATGTATATGGAATATATATATTTGTAATATGAAATTATAAAAGAAAACAATACTACTTTTTCGTTTTTTTTTTTTTGTTTTGTTATATGATTAATATGAATATATGCATTATGAGTTTTTCATTTTGTAAATATATATATATGTATTATTCTTAGTATATATAACAAAATAGAGGCAAAAAAAAAAATAATGTGAATTGTTTCTTTAATATATATAAGATTATTACAAATATATATATATACATATATATATAAATAAGTTTATATTAGTATGTATGTTAATTTAATCGTTATAATATACAATATATATAGTAACCTGGTTGATCTTGCCAGTAGTCATATGCTTGTCTTAAAGATTAAGCCATGCAAGTGAAAGTACACATGAATAATAATTTATCGAAACTGCGAACGGCTCATTAAAACAGTTATAATCTACTTGACATTTATATTATAAGGATAACTACGGAAAATCTGTAGCTAATACTTGTAAAAATATCTTATGATATGTATATATATATATATATATGTATGTATCATTAAGATATGTATTTGTTAGATGTAAGAAGTAAATAAAATAAATATAAATTGAATTATAACAAAGAAAGAACACGTATACGTACGTGAATATCAATCGAGTATCTGACCTATCAGCTTTTGATGTTAGGGTATTGACCTAACATGGCTATGACGGGTAACGGGGAATTAGAGTTCGATTCCGGAGAGGGAGCCTGAGAAATAGCTACCACATCTAAGGAAGGCAGCAGGCGCGTAAATTACCCAATTCTGAAGAAGAGAGGTAGTGACAAGAAATAACAATACATTATCGAAGAATGATTTTGTAATTGGAATGATAGGGAATTATAACATTTCTAGAGAAACAATTGGAGGGCAAGTCTGGTGCCAGCAGCCGCGGTAATTCCAGCTCCAATAGCATATATTAAAATTGTTGCAGTTAAAACGTTCGTAGTTGAATATTAAAGAATCCGATGTTTCATTTAAACTGGTTTTGGGAAACTACATATATATATATATTTATATATATATATATTGTTTAATATAAGTTTCCCGTATAAAATTATGTTTTTATCAGATATGACAGAGTCTTTTTTAAAATCTGTTCATTTTGCTTTTATTGCATTTTGAGAGATTTTGTTACTTTGAGTAAAATTAAGTGTTCATAACAGACGGCTATACTTTGATTGAGGTGTTCAGGGTGTTTGAATACTACAGCATGGAATAACAAATATGAATAAGCTAATTTAATTTTTTATTATTTTTTTGGATATTCTTATTAGCTTAGTTACGGTTAATAGGAGTAGTTTTGGGGGCATTCGTATTCAGATGTCAGAGGTGAAATTCTAAGATTTTCTGGAGACGGACTACTGCGAAAGCATTTGCCTAATCTATTTCCATTAATCAAGAACGAAAGTTAAGGGAGTGAAGACGATCAGATACCGTCGTAATCTTAACCATAAACTATACCGACTAGGTGTTGGATGAATATAAAAAATATATATAAAATATTAATATTTCTTAGGGATTATTGATTTTATATATTAGATTGCTTCCTTCAGTACCTTATGAGAAATCAAAGTCTTTGGGTTCTGGGGCGAGTATTCGCGCAAGCGAGAAAGTTAAAAGAATTGACGGAAGGGCACCACCAGGCGTGGAGCTTGCGGCTTAATTTGACTCAACACGGGAAAACTCACTAGTTTAAGACAAGAGTAGGATTGACAGATTAATAGCTCTTTCTTGATTTCTTGGATGGTGATGCATGGCCGTTTTTAGTTCGTGAATATGATTTGTCTGGTTAATTCCGATAACGAACGAGATCTTAACCTGCTAATTAGCGGCAAGTACACCATATTTTTATTTGAAATTGATTTTAGGTAATTAGTATAATTATTTTATGTGTACAAATTAGAATATTTTTATTAAAATATTCTTTTCCCTGTTCTATACTAATATTTTATTTTTTTACTCTATTTCTTTTTTCTTTTAAGAATGTACTTGTTTGATTGAAAAAGCTTCTTAGAGGAACATTGTGTATCTAACACAAGGAAGTTTAAGGCAACAACAGGTCTGTGATGTCCTTAGATAAACTAGGCTGCACGCGTGCTACAATGATATATATAACAAGTTATTAAAATATATACATATATATATTTGTATCTTGTGATACTTAGTAAATAATTTTGTATATTTTTTCCTTTGCTGAAAAGTATAGGTAATCCAATCAATATATATCGTAACTGGGATAGATTATTGCAATTATTAATCTTGAACGAGGAATGCCTAGTAAGCATGATTCATTAGATTGTGCTGACTACGTCCCTGCCCTTTGTACACACCGCCCGTCGCTCCTACCGATTGAAAGATATGATGAATTGTTTGGATATGAATTAAAACATGAAATTTTATATTTCTGATTTTTTCTAGAAGAACTGTAAATCCTGTCTTTTAAAGGAAGGAGAAGTCGTAACAAGGTTTCCGTAGGTGAACCTGCGGAAGGATCATTATTATGAAATGATTTTAAAGGAAAGAAAGAAATGTATTCTTTTGAAATTATATTTAAAATTTTAAATGTACAATTTTGAAATAATACATTTCTTTCTTTCCTTTCAAATGTACTTTTTTTATAAAAAGCAAAAGTATTCATTATATTTTTACTATAATAATAAAAATTGAACATTAGAAAATTTGATACTTATAAAAATTATATTTTACACAATATTTTTTTTTATGTGGTATCAAATTTTCATCAACAATATTTGAATATTCAAAATTTTGCATATATATTATATATTATTTTTATATTTTATAAATATATTTAGCGCAATCTTAACGATGGATGTCTTGGTTCCTATAGCGATGAAGGCCGCAGCAAAGTGCGATATGCAATGAAAAATGCAATTACTGTGAATCATCAGAATGCTGAATGTAAATTGTACCATATCTATCTGTATGGATGGATTAATGTGGTATTCCTACAAAAAATAAATTATTTTTTTTTCCGTATTTTTCTCTAGTAAATAATATGCCTTAATAATTATATATTATAGGGAATGAAACATATTTTTTATTGTATTATATATATATATATATAAAAATACATATTAAAGAAATGTGGCTTGGTTATATTTTATTTATAATTTTATATTTCCATGTTACAAAATGTTATATATTAGAGGAAAGTATGGCTATATATATATTCATATGGATGTATATTAGTAAAGAGTATACGATTTGGTGTTAGGAAGGCAAATCCGCTGAATTTAAGCATATAATTAAGCGGAAGAAAAGAAAATAACAATGATTTCTTTAGTAACGGCGAGTGAACAAGGAAGAGCTCAAGGAGATAATTCTATATTGTAGTTTGTAAAAAGATTATATGTATAGAAATTGTTCTGTTTATAAGGAAAGAAATAATTTGAGAATTTATGGGGAATATATATGTTTAGTTATTGAAATAAGTAGGAATACTTTTCCATAGAGGGTGAAAGGCCCGTAGTTAATAAACATATGTGTTTCTTTTTTTTGGATTATTTTTTTTTTTAAGAGTAGTGCTCTTTGAGATTGGAGTGCAAAGTTGTGTGAAACATTTCACATAAAGCTAAATATATATAGGAGACCGATAGCAAACAAGTACCGTGAGGGAAAGATGAAATAGTACTCAGGAATGAGCAGTTAAATAGTACCTGAAATCGTTAAGATGGAACGGATTAAGAAAGGAAAATGTAAGAAAGTAGTAAATATTACTCGGCGAGTCTTATTAAGATACTATTTTTTTATAAAGAGAAGCATGAGTNNNAAAAAAGAGATTGACAATCGGACAATAAGAAATTATTTCTTTCCTATTTCACAATATTGTTTACCTCTTTCCTCAGTAAACAGAATAATTATTACATGTCTTATATATATATATATATAAATAATACAATATAAACTCATATAAATTTAGTTCTTTCCTTCATAAATTAAAATTAATTAAGGATACTATAATTAAATAAATATAGAAATACAAAAAAGAAAAAAAAAAGTAATGAATACTCAAGCATACGAATATAACCCTTTTATACCGGCACCCTTTTTCTTACTACTTCCCCCCTTTCAGTCCTGTTTTATCTATTCTATACCCTAATCTAATATAATTTATATTAAATTGAATTCTTGTTCA